>NW_022196894.1:64056049-64082044 GCF_008632895.1 Mastomys coucha | reverse complement strand
AAAAATGCCAGCCATCTTCCAAGACTACTATACCCTCCTGGCATCCCAAAGATATAATCATTATATCTTAGAAAATACATGTGATCTAACTTATGAATAATTTACTGCAAAATATTAGTGTCTACACTGGAATTTAAGTCATGTGCTGACATTGAGCCTCCAAGAAAGGATGCTCATTTAAGAGATTACTAAAAAAACAAAGCTCCTTTCTAACATTCCTGAACTCCAGCAAAGACCTTCTGGAACTGCTGCTTTTGTTGTTCCTGGCTCTAAATTACCTATCCAGTTCACAGCTCCTGCTTATCAATTACATACAGAAAGTGACCTAGAGTTGAATTGATGAATTTCAAAGATGACTTCAATCCTGATAGTGTCTTCTAAAACGAGCTATACAGTTCTTAGTGGTTCTCTAGAGTCCTACGTCTCACTAGTTATTTAAATGTTACTCTTTTCACTTTAGCAAGAAATCAAACCTGTGTGATATTTTTTGACAGTCTGACATTACTTATAGCTCATTTTTTTTTGTTCTCAAAGGATTTTCACATGTCTAAAAATATTAGATAAACTATCATAAAACACAATGGTACTGAAAATATAACAGTAGCTAAATTATTATAGAAACTAAAATGAAACATAAAATGAGTTTATTAGCAGATTGCTTACATAAATGTTTTCACATTTACCAGTGGCAAATCACCACCAGCTTTTGTGGATGCTTTTTTTTGTTGGTGGACGTATTTTTGCTACTAAGTCAGAGGAGCTAGTATCAGTTAATTAACATGTGCTTAAAGCAATTGAGTTTTAGATTTTAATATTTCTTGGCCAAGAGGCAAAATGAATTTCCAAGTTCTCACTTTGAAACAAATTATTATACTGAATGCATCCAAACTTGATTTCCAAACCAAAATTCATGTAGCTGGTACTTGTAGCACTCATATTATTAATACAATTCATTCTGTAACAATTTCAAATAATATTTTATATTCTAGCTAGCACCCCACCCCATGCTTTTTTATTTCTTTCCTATTCATGCAGGTGCCTCTTCTTTATAAATCTTTTTCCTGAATTTATTAGTTTTTGTTTTGTTCAGTATTCCAGAGTTTCAGTAAGGCCATCTGTGTGATCCAGAATTTGGAATAACCATCAGAGTCTAGTAGACTCACTATTCCTTGATCTCACTAGGAATCTGTTAGTGGCCAATAGAGCAACTGCGAGCGGCAAAGCCACATGAGTCCCTTCTCTCTCTATAGCTGACTGTTAGTAGTGTCCAACTGGTGCTTGGTGACAATTGTGACAGCTTTTGTGAGCTCATAATTGCTATGGAGAGACCATGTTTAGAATATGGCATTTCTCAACCCTCTTCCCCACCTTCTAGCTCTAACATAAATTTAGTCCCCTATTCTGCAAGTTTCCACAAGCTTTAAGGGGCTAAAGTTAGTGTCTTAAACAGGACTGAACCCCAAATCATTCCATTGTTTCAGCATCATGTACAGCCAAGGGTCTTTGCATTCACCTCTATTCTCTACAAGAAACCAAAAATAAAAATTAAAAAAAAAAATTGAAAAAAAATGTATTGACCTTCCACTGGTCAAGATAAGTGGAAAGCAAGAATTCAAAATAAATACATAAAGAGCATTTTCCCATTAGTCCTGGAACTTATTTCTCTGACATGATATTTTAAGATCCGTTTTAGAGTTTAGTTGCAGCAGTAAGTATATCTTGCTCAAGAGAGCCTTTAATCTCGGGTGCTAATTAATGCTAGGACCATTCACTTATGGCTAGGAAAAAATTCATATTTTTTCATAGGATTTTATTGGCTCCATTGTAGTAGTCAAATCTGATGGGTGTTTTAAACTCTATTTCTTATAGAATGGGGATGTATGGAGCATTGCTAATGTGCTTTTTCTGGGGAATTTATCTTTACAATCTTTTCAAGTACATCAGAGAAAGTAGTTTTCTTTTTGACATCGTGTAATGTGATACTTGGTCTCCCTTGGTGTTTGTATTTTGCTCGGATAATGTTTGATGTTGGTTTAAAATGAAAACTTTCTCTTGAACAATAGAAAATGTAAAGGGTATTTGATTACTTAACTTTAACATAAAGACAAAGCAAGTCTTAATATTTCTGATTTCAGATTTTAAGCTTTATATTATTAAATGAGCCACACAGCTATTTTTTTCCCAAAGGTCTGTTAGCAATTAACAACTATAGGAAGGAACAGAGTCATTTTCTTCAGTTATGTAGCCGCTAATAAGTTGCTCATGCTCAAGTAAATAACCTTTCACCTACTCATAGGCAAGAAAATCTAATTAAACTTAGTGAATCACACAGTATAAAACAAAAGAAGGACTTACTGGGAAATAAAAGGGTTTCATGGGGAGAGGAAGAAGAATGAGAGGAAAGAATTGTGGTGAATGAGAACAGTATTTATTTTATGCATATATGAAATTTTCAAAAACATTTAAAATGAGAATCGGTTATTCCAAAAGCAAAGTGTTCAGCTTTAGAAAATGTGACACCTAGAACTTCTGTTAAACAGTAATCATATCCATCGACATCTCCAGAATCCTGATGTTTAAGCTCTGTCACTAAAGCCAAGACTCAGTCCCTTTGTACATTCTGCTTCTGCAGAGCAACAGAGAACATATTCAGTTTGCTTTTAGGATATCCAACAGGGTTTGTATTGTTAGAAACATTTAGACTACATAGTAATATTCATCAATAAAGTGTATCAATATATGATGTTCATACTGAATCCTGCTGATCTGTTTATTACTAGATGTAAGGTTCAAACAGAAGAGGATGTCTCATATCATACATATTTCTGACCCAGGAGCTCCATAATGTAGGGAAGACAACACTCTCCACATGGAGAGGCTATGTGAGACCTGCCTTGTTCCCAGTGTGACCTATTAGCTTTGCAGTAGATGAAAAGAGACTGGGATGGATGGAGGTCTACGTCAGGCTTCAGGAAAATGAAATATCTTCACAAAAGGTATCTCATTTTCATGTCTGTCTGGATGTTGTCAAAACCACAAAAAGGAGGAAAGCAAATGAATCAGAACAGTCCAGACAGAAATGCTTGGGGTGTGTTTAAAACACTGCTGAGACAAGACTACTTTCCTAGGAACTTTCCTCAAGATTTTCTTTCTGCAACTTCAGTGTTGATGATCAGAATGCAGATAGAGAGGCAGGTAGCAGACTACTGTAAGCCAAGAAAAGATGACTATGGAGATATCGTTTGGAAACTGCTATTTTATGGATTAAAATGAATGTTCAAAAGACCATGTGAGTCTTTGCTTTGTTTCTTAGATATTATATCTCAGCATATAAAATGCATTTATTTTGGGTTCACACTTTCTAATATGACTCTTCTTGGTGGTTCTTTCCAATGTTTATTCTTAGACAGTCTTGCTTTCTGAATATACAGAGACTGCTATAATCAATAGTCTAAAGGCATGTTCACAACATGTGATACCCTTTTGTACACTTGCTTCTTAATCTTCAAACAGTTGTCTCTGAACCATCAGAGAACCTTCAGGCTCCACAATGACTTCTATGAAGTATGGCTCACTTAAAAATATAATGTTTAAAATCTGAAACCAGAATGGGAAGGTAATTGTTGAGACAAGGTAATAGAAACTCAAAAGAAAGAATATGAAAGAAAATGGCATGTAGAAAAAGTAATTAAACCACACAATGGAAAGAAAACTTATATTGGCTTTATAACTTCGCACATTATCACTTACTTGAAAAACAAATACAAAGTGTTAAAGAGGACACAATTAATATTGGTTTGTGATCTGCGAGAATTAGGAGTTGAGTTCAAGTTCTCAACCCCCATGTAAAAAGGGAGGCATTATATATAGTCTGTAACTCAGGTGTGGATGGGGTAGAGACCAGTGGATCAAGGGAGATTGCTGTCCAGGCAGTATAGTCTACATAGCAAGTTTTCAGGAGAGTGAGAAATTCTGTTTAAGACTATAACATTCAAAGTGACAGAGGAAAACACCAAGTGTCCTATTCTGAGCCCAGTAAACTTGTGCACTAACACATTCATATGTGTATAACATATCCCTCAGAGGAGGGGAGAGGGGGGAGAGGAGGAAAAGAACAATTGAAATACAATTCACATTTTCAAATCCTCTTTGTTTGGAGAAGGTAATCATCTAATAAGGAAAAGTTGTGTCTGGCTAATCTAACTGGCTAGATCTGTTCCTATTGTGACCCGAGTTAATCCTATAAATCAATACATACAATCATTAAAATCCATAATTATAACACTCTCTGTTTTATTTGAATGAGTCTCAGTAAAATTTTGCTATGTGCAATTACTTTCAAATTTTATTACAAATTAATTTTAAATTAGTAATACTTTATAAGGAAATCAACAAGATGAGGCAGATGTGTGAATTTTTAAAATGCAGCTGTTGTTCAATTACAATTATTAACAATGCTTAGAAAAAAATTTCAAATGTTGTGTAATATAATTATAAAGGTTGTCGAGCAGTCTACATGGTCTTACTTTGTTACTACTCAGAGCTAGGAATCAGTAACCATTGGACAAAGACTGACAGGGTAGAAAATAAAATCTGAAAGTAGATGACATTCATGTAAAAATCCTCAAGATAATAAAAACTAAAAGTGCCTCATAAATTTTTAATGACACTAAATAGCCATAAACACATCTGTATACATCTGTATTATACTGATAAAACTTGACTGAGAGGTGGTCATTTCATTTTTTCTTATATTTTAACTGAAATTGTATTAGCTTTAAATGCAAAAATATTTTAAATGCTTCAATAGAAGCAGAAATGATATTCATGAGATTCATTTATGAAAATTAATTCACTTGCCATGGTATCCTAAATTTTATAATTAGGAGACAGTGTTATACCACTTCACACTGTTAGATATCTTTTATTCCTCACACATATCTAGGAGTCATAAGACTTTGGTGTGCGTGTGTGTGTGTGTGTGTGTGTGTGTGTGTGTGTGTGTGTGTGTTAAAAATCATGAGTTTGTCATGGGAGCACAAAATAAACACTTAACTTTTCAAAACAAAATACGTAACAACTATGTACCTCTATCACTCACTAACCAGTCTTTCTCCAGAAATAAGTAAAATTCAAAGTATAACACACATAGCATATCAAATCTGTTACTTTTTTACATGTAAAATAGTTTCAGAAAATGGAAAAGTAGAGAAATCTGTTGCTTGTTACTAAAATATTTTACATATTTTTAAAATTTAATTGTTGAATATATAGTAACAAGTTATACTGCCTAAGAATATTTGGAAACATCAGAGTCTGAGGAACTAGAAATCCTTAAAACTAGAAGACTATCAAAACTTCCCGGCAGTACTGGCTTTCAGCTTCTTGTCTCATGAATTAAAAGAATGAAATTCACAGACCACAACAACACAGCGGTTGCATTTTAGAGAATACTTATGACAGACTCACAGGTAGGAGGTTAAGAGAGGTGAAAAACCAGACCAATTGAGTTACTAAGGCCTGAAGGTCTGCCATGAGGTGGGTCATGGTAGGGAGGAAAGCATCAGAGAATGTAAAAGACCAGTGCCCAGTATCAGAGAGAGAGAGAGAGAGAGAGAGAGAGAGAGAGAGAGAGAGAGAGAGAGAGGTGGGAAGGAGTGAGGGAGGGAGGGAGGAAGGGACGGAGGGAGGGGAAGAGAGAGAAGAGAGGGAAGGGAAGAGGGAGAGTCTGAGATAGAGACACAGAGACATCACACACACACACACACACACACACACACACACACACACACACACACAGAGTCTGATGAGAAAGAAGAAAATCTATTTTATTCTGAACAGACACAGAATGGTGGCCAAACACAACATAACTAAGAAGGACTCGTAGGGAGTATGATTGGGAGCAGACACTCTCAGCAAGAATAATTTTATTCTCACTTGCATCTGTAGCATGTCTTAAGATGAACCTGCTTTTGGTGAGATTTCGTCTTTGCCAGATGACGAAGCATCCCAATTGGATTAACCCTTCAGGGAGAAGGCAGTGACATTTTCCCACCAGACCTAAATGTCACCCTTTTGGCCAGGAAGCTACAAATTTTCCTTAACAAGTTCTCTATGTTACTGTAACTTACACATCTTTAGTGACAAACTTGATTCCCGAAATCATTGTTTACTGGATGGCTGGAAGAAAGGAAAGGGGATAACATTTGAAATGTAAATAAAAATATCCAATAAGAAAATTGAAAAAAAGAAAGGAAAACAAAGAATGTGAGAACACAAGGTATGTTGTCCTTTCAGCTGTACATAAAATCTTGCTATAATGGCATATTAGCTTTAGCTTATTGTATGACTAACTTTTTCAAACCTAAAACATTATGGATTAAGTGAATATATCAATAAGCTTTCTTTTAACACAAAACAATTGTAAAGGGACCATTTTACAATATAAAACTTTATATAAAACTAAGATTAAAAACCAAAAATGAATTAACATCTTGAGCAAAACACCTTCATTTATGTTGAAATGAGTTCTTAAAACCAAGGGAAGAAATTTTCTCCATGTAAATTTCAAGGTAAATACAATGTTGAATATTTTCAACATTTAAATATTTCTTTTCTATTTAAAGGTGGGTTTTTTTACTGTTAAATATTTTTTAGGATTTAAATTTTTTTTCCTGTGTTGTTTGAGTGAAAATTAGAGTGGACACACATTCCACACTCTAAGTCATAAACTAATAGTAATGAACATACTCTTTGCAAGTGTGCTTACAGCTAAGAGAATTTACATAAAGTTTTAGAGAAATGTAAATATAAGCTGGAGGAGAGACTGCCTCTGTAAATTGATGCTTTGTGGGTTGAGGACAGGAAAACATGGACCTGATTATAACCTAGGTAAATTTGAAAGCAGATCTAAAATGCTGCATAGCAACTACCCTTTCATTTTTAATTCTCTACTTGTCTTAATAATTAATTTTTGGAGTTGTATTTTGTTATCAATCTAAAATACTATGTCTCAAATTATGAACGCATCCATAAACATATTTTTTATGAACAACATACAAAGTATTCTTCTAGTGTTATTCTTACCTACTGTGGTTTTAAAATTCTACAGTAAATTCAGATTGGCTCTTAAAATCTGACACCATTCAGTTACTTGTGAGTAGAGGGTGATGGGCTGTGGAAAATGTCACAAGTTTTCTACAACTTGTATTTTCAGATGTGAAGTACCTGAAAGAGGAGGATGCTAACCGAAAGACCTTCACCGTTAGCAGCACGCTGGATTTCCGAGTGGACCGTAGTGACGATGGAGTGGCGGTCATCTGCAGAGTAGACCATGAGTCCCTCAATGCCACCCCTCAGGTAGCCATGCAGGTGCTAGAAATACACTGTAAGTAAATACAGCCCCCAAACCCTTCTATCTACAATTTGTTTTTTTTTTTTAAATCTGTATTTAAGTCAGTTTTTAACTTACATAAAGTTACAGCAAATGTGCCCAAAACTTACTGTCTTTAGTCTCAATTACATTCAATGGGAATAGTGCCTTATTGGAGTGTGAGTCCTAATAGTGAAGGAAGATAGAAGACATCTCAGAGTTTAATTACGGTTGGAGCTATAGTGTGATGGACACATGAGCAGGAGAGGGTTGGGGAGAACAGTAGAGTTACATCAAAATAACTTAGGCATTTGCAACTTCTTTTCCTTGATTTTAGCCTTCTACCTGATATATTTTAGTCTCTTTGAATGCAAGGGCACCTCCACTGTATCCATAATTATCATTTACATTTTCAGGCACAATGCTAACTGAGTGGTGCTCACATATGAGGGGCAGTGATCAAGTGTTAGGAGCATTATCCCACACAGCTTGATGTGAAATCAGTGTCCCTAGTTACAATTGCATAGGGAACTGTGAAGTTCAGAGGGGATAAGTCAATTGCTAGTAAATGGTGCCTTGATAATCTCCTACTTACAAAAGTCATAGCGCTGCATACTTACTAAACTGAAGCTAAGTCAATTGAAGTATAGAAGCCAAGATAAAATGGGTGTAGTGAAAAAGATTAAAAAAAAAAAATCTTTTCTGAGTTGTGTGACTTGATTCTTATAATAAAATTAATTTTTTGGTTGCTTTTTTGGAATGGAATTAAACTTGATCTAGGAATAGTGGGGGAGATGTAATTACATTAAACCTCAAAATGCTGAACCTTGAATTCCACTGTACTAATACACATCATTGCATTCTGCTTTTATTTATTGGTCAGTAATGCCTTGGTCATTTTATACAGCAGCCCTGGTTTAAGGTCCTGGACATACAAAGAAATACCAAAAGAACAAAACCAGAGAAAACCTACTTGTCTCCAATTTTCATGACCACCACAACCTCACATCAACACTACTATAAAAACACTTAACTTACAAAAACTCTTGTAGATGTCAGTGAAATAAAGGAATCATAGGTAATCTCTGCAAACAGCATAACAATAAGGGGCCATTACTATGCAAGAAAAGTAAGCCCAGCGAGATGCTGGAAAGATGAGGATAATGGTAAAAGCAGTTTTGATGAGCTTACCCACATACAGTGCTGAGCAATGGATGACACGAAGCCCTGGATTAGGAGCACACCTGTGATATTTACTTCGAGAAAAGTCAAGGCAATCAGAAAGACCATAGTAGAACGCACTGCTGTAGAGTAAAGAGCATTAGGGATAAACTACCAGAGACGGATCTGAAACTATTGCAATTTCTAAGCACTTTGCATTTTATTAGATTAATTTTACTAGATTTCCCCCATGCTTTTCTTTAAGCAGATTCTGACACATGGGTATATATGACCATATGAATATTATTTCTAGTTTCAGCATTTACATATAAATGCTTTTTATGTAGATTACTGAAAGTGCTTAGACTGATTATAAACTAAAGAACCAATTCCCATGCTGATTTGATTATAAACTAGACAGTTAATTCCTATGAGCTGGAGACAATTTGTCAAGTTTGTGTCATTTAAAATATTTCAAATGGTCTTCCTTCTTCTTGAGTTCCTTGTGGTTTGTGGGTTGTTCTTCCTGTATTCCAAACTTCTGGGCTAATAACCACTTATCAGACAGTGCATACCGTGTTTGTTCTTTTGTGATTGTGTTACCTCACTCAGGATGATATTCTCCAGATCCATCCATTTCCCTAAGAATTTCATAAATTTATTGTTTTTAATAGCTGAGTATCTCCATTGTGTAGATGTACCACAATTTCTGTATCCACTCCTCTGTTGAGGGACATCTGGGTTGTTTACCAGGGTCTCAACCACCAACCAAGGACTGCACATGGAGGGGTCTGATTGTTCTGGCAGCATGTGTATAGTAGAGGATTGCAATTTGATCATCAATAGGAGGAGAGGAGCTTGGCCCAGTGAAAGTTCTGTGTCCCAGTGTAGGGGAATGCCAGGGCCAATAAGTAGGAGAGGGTGGGGTAGCAGGCATGGGGAGGGGGAAGGCAACAGGGGGTTGTTTTTGTTGTTTTTGTTTGTTTCTTTGTTTTTTGGAGGGAAAACTAGGAATGGAGAAATTTACATGTAAATAAAGAAAATATCTAATAAAAAATTATTTCAAATGGATGACAATGACCATCCCATTATATTACTTATTTGGTCACAAATCTTTAAGTTATAGGAAGTAGAGCCAATTGCCCCTATTTAGAAGACCAATATTGCCATTGCAATAGTTGAAACTTTTAAATATATATGTTCTATGTGAGGTAATAGTATTTGGAATGATATATGTCATTTACTTAACTATAATTCCAGCATACAATGAACAAAATTAATAGGAAGTGAGTCATAATAATTGTTGAGAAAAATCCATAAGGGCAAAGTTTTTCAGATAGTGAAGTATTTTGACTTAATTTATTTAGATTTATGTGTTTATGGAAGAGATGATTCAACAGAGGCGCTGTTGAGTTTTGTTATGAATAGGGAGGATGTTTTGAATGAAATTGGATGTATAGGTCTGAGTATTCGCCTCAATGGATGTTTGCTGCTTAAGCATGAAGATGTGATCTGGATTCCGCAACATCCACATGAAAGGCAAGGATAACAACACACATCTTCTGTGAGTGCTGAGAAAGCAAAGGCAGGCAGCTACTGTGTGACTGCTGTATAGCTAAGAAAGATTAATTGGAAAGCTTCGGACTCAATGAGAGACCATGTATCAAAAAACAAGATGAAGTGTGAGAGTCATGCAGAAATCTACCTCTAGCCTGCCCAGGGCATGTACAGATGAGAATGCCTTCAAACACAGAGACACAAACACATGCATACACACATGCACTCAAATAATAAACTAAGACACAGAGGAACACATTACTTGAATGAAAAACAAAGGCAGGCTTTGGCTATTTATTTGGAAGAAGGTTCAGGATTTGATGTTGTCAAGAACAGAATTATGTCAGGGATGGGAATTTCAGTAACTTGACTTTGAAAAATAGAAATTTTACAGCACAAGTAAATTTGTTACTATAAGACATACTAACCAGGCTAACTTCTCTTATGTCATTTCTGTTTTTCATTGACCTTGCTTTGAGCATGTCCATCCAAAACAACAACTTTGCTGCCCTCACTATAAGAATGCTTATTAGAGTTGTAAATATTTTAGCTTAGCTGTTAGCTTCAAACATTTACTGCCAAGCTCGTTTTTACTTCCTTCAAAATTCAGGTTACCCTAGCCACTTATTGTTCTTTTTCATATTTTCCGTACTAGTATGCATTGTTTTGCAAAATTTCTTGGATTGTAGTAACTGAATTCCTTTAGAAAAATTTTCATGAAAGTGTTCATACTCATACTGACTGATGAATTAAAAACACCATCTCATTCTATTGTGGATTAATATATAAGTGTCCAGAAGCAGAAACTATCAGTTTAAACTATTTTTCTTATAAACTAATATACCATCATTCAAATATATGGTGTAACTAAAAACTGACAATAATACTCAATGTTCCTTTAAAAATACAGAACTTTCCCCAGAGATAAAGTAAGTTCAGTGATCAGAGAGAGCTATAATCAGTTTTAAAATTAGAGCAAAGATATCAGCTAATGTAGTCTTCATAAACTCCAAAGGACAATGCCAAAATGTCTATATTTTTCACATAGAAACTCAAGATACTCATCCCACACAGGTATGCATGTATAGTGAATATGATGTATTGAGTTGCTATGTTTTCAAATTATGGAAGATAGAAAATAGTTTTGGCAAAGTGGAGGAATAGTGTGGCTAGTAAATTTAGGATATTCCAATGCTATACTAATATTCTCATTATCAGTGCCCACAGGAATGGTCCAAATAGAGAAATGCTTAAAAGAGCTGTCAGTGTTTTCTATAGTGCATGAAAAGAGAATATATGTATTTTTAAAATAATGTACATAATAATAACTGTACCAGACAAAAAAGTATCCTGTTACCAGATTTGTAGGAAATTGGAGAGCACACACACACACACACACACACACACACACACACACACACTCAAACATAATGAAAAAAACATAGTAAAATAATTTATTAAGAGGAGCTTTAACATTGTATCCTCATGATATACAATTTAAAAGCAATTATTCTTATGAACTATATCAGAGCAATATTTAGGTTTTAGGAAGTATTAATCATTAATTTAAATACTGCCATTTTGATGAAAGGTACTTTTTTTTTTACATGGAATTTAGGAATGGAAAGAACAGATGTTTAATTCCTGTCAACCATAAACGCTTTCAAATTTTACATATCAGGTAAGAGAGTACTTCTCATCTAAAGAGCGTAAAAGCCACCACTCTTATTTATCTTTCTATCTTCCCACATATCCTTTTGAAACAAACCTTTTTATTATTCTGATTTAATTCTTAGGAAAACAGATTGTGTGAGTCAGATTTTATACAATAGTCAGTAAGAATAATGTATGTGCACCAACAAAAAACTCTGTACAGTACACAGAACAGAAGAAAAACAACCATTTTCTGTGTATGACATTGCATTTTCATAATTATATCAAAGTATAACTCTTATTGAAAACAAAAAACAAGGAAAAATAGTAAATGTCAGAGTAATGTTATTTTTGTGACAACCCTGTAACATTCTAGAGTAAGATGAAAATTAGAGTCTAAAATTGTAAAATATCAGCATGTTTCAAAATACATTATATACTTTCCAAACCAAGTCACACATAATATTGTTGATTCTTAAAATTCATTTTATACTTGTATTGGAGTATAATGTTTCACCTATAAAATTATTAATTGTTACAAAATATATATCATTAATGTTTAAGCAGTAGATAACATTTAAAACTGCTCATGAAGTGGATGTTCCATTTGGGCTCAAATATTTATCCAAGTTGTAGTGGAAGGTGGTAAGTAAAGAAAGGGAAGAGAACAGAAGAGGAGAAGGAAAGGGAGGGAAGGGAGGAGAAGAGGAGAGGAGAGGGGAGGGGAGGAGAAGAGAGGAGAGGAGAGGGGAGGGTAGGAGAGGAGAGGAGAAGAGGAGAGGGGAGGGGAGGGGAGGGGAGGGGAGGGGAAGGGGAAGGGACAGGAGGGGAGGACTTGGGAGATGAGGGATTGGGGGAAGGAAGAGCTTTAGAAGAGAAGGGAAGGCAAGAGGGAGCTTCAGGTTTGCTTAATGATAGCACTATTTTTAAATGAGAACTGTTAAGTTAGTTATGAATGAAAATGTATGCACAAAATCCATTTAAAATAGGACAAAACACATTACTGCTTTTAAATGAAATATCTCTGTAATGAATTTATGGCCAATTTCTATTCCTTTCCTATACATTTGGATACTTGTATTTCTAACTAGTTAGCTGGACAATGATTAATAAAGATATTGCATTTCCCTCTTACTATCTTACACTGTAAAACGTACCATAGCGTTTCTATGGTGATTCTGTTGTTGTTAAATCTCAGAAAAATTACCTTGGGCTGGAGAAACAAAACTCAATATTATAATTTTTTTCCTACGTTCATCAACCATGTAACACACTTCAGCATTTATTCTCATGAATTGATTAAAAATACAGTTCCTATTATTATAGAAGAGATTCAAAATTTGCATGCTTGGGAGTTACCTACTCTGTGGTTTATGTACTCTGTTTCTCGTGGGTACATACAGAACAAAATATTACCAAATGCAAACAGAGAGTATGTTTTCATTCAATATGCTTTTCAATTGATTCTTCTCTTTAAGACTAAACATCCACAGCCTGGAGAGCAGAGTAATTAAGAGAAGGTGATGTACATGCAGAAGACCTGAGCTAGAATCCATGTACCCCCACCAGTTCGTTCTAAGCTTCCTGTAACTCCAGGGATCCAGTGCCCTTTACTGCCTCTGTGATGACCCACTCACATTCATAGAGACGTATGCATAAAAACAAAGCAAATGTAAATAATATTGATGGAAATTCAATGTTATGAGTCCATCATGCACAAATCCATGTGCTCTGAACCCTAAATTTATTTCAAATCCTCTCCTATGAATATTAACAACTGTGTTTCCATAATTTTTCCACTAACCTTAGAAAATATGGTTGTTTCAGACTTTATAGGCTTATAAGAGAGGCAGGTCTATGGGCTGTATATATTTAAGAACAGTGTATCTCATTCAGTTGACATCTCTTTTGAGGAGTACTGGGCATCTAAGTATCATATGAACAAAGACAACTAATGCAAGACCTCTATTCAGAAGCCTACCAGGTTTCTATTTTCTAGGAAGTTACATCTATGTTATTTTACCTGAAGTGTTACAGATATATTTTTCTGATTAGATTATTTAGTGATTATTCCATATAATTGATAGATATATTCTGCATACTCCTTTTATATAAAATTATTTAAAGTGATTAAATTATCAAGTCTTTTACTCCTTCTAAATGTGATAATTCAATTATCACTATATCTTATTAATTGATCATAACTAATTTCATTTTATGAAGTCAATCTATATATCCATCCAATTACCTGTAAAAATGATGCTCCAACATATAACAAGGACACATGCTCTACTATGTTCATAGCAGCCTTATTTATAATAGTCAGAAGCTGAAAAGAACCCAGATGTCCCTCAACAGAAGAATGGATACAGAAAATGTGGTATATTTACACAATGGAGTACTACTCAGCTATTTAAAACAATGACTTAATGAAATTCTTTAACAAATGGATATAATTAGAAAATATCATCCTCAGTGAGGTAACAAAAATTTATAAATTCCAAAAATGAGAATTGTTATTTAAAAGTAAAATGTTGTCTTTGAAAATGGTTTATTCTAATACAAGCTTATTAAAAAGGATTTGGATTTACTTCTTGTGCTTGAGGTAGAACCCAGAGACTTCATATGAGAAGAAAGTACTTCACAAAAGCACTTTCCCACCGACTTAAGGCAAGGGTTTATTGAGAAATACAAAACAGATGCCTTCATCACAGAATGGCCCAAAATGGGTTATTCAAAATGTTTTAAATTATTTTAAGTATGGAAATTAATTGCATAAAGAAGAAAAAATATTAGCAAAAGTATAAAATGCATACATATTATAGAAGATACAAAAAGTAATATATTTTTAAATTAATTTAAACATTTTAATATGTAACTGCAATCATAAGTTTAAAGTGACCAGGAATCTTTGGTGGTTTACCTCTGCATTTCTGTCATCTGTATTCCTCCTTGCTACTTCTGTTTTGTGTGTAACCATGCAAGGGTTCTGAATCTTGAGCTTAGAGTATAAAAACCAAAACAACAAAGCAAACAAGTGCAAAGATAGTGGAGTCAGATACATATAATGTTTTAAAATGGTATAGGTGTATAAAGATGTCTTTAAACTCCTTTAAAAAAATATTCTAAACAAATCAGGATCAAGGAACCCTAATGACCGATGTCACTGTTGCTCCATCACTTTCATGATGACAGGGTGCTTTATTTTATCCTCAAATCATAGTCGCCAAGCAGACATTGGTATGACTGCTCAGCAGTTGAGATATGGATCTTGTAACAAGAAGACACACTTAAAATTTATTTTACATTAAATTTAAGTAGCCACATATGTATTCGGCAGCACTGCTCTTGATGATGTCATCTTACTTTCGTCTTCTAATTCCATTAGATCTTTTAATCATGGTAGGGAACATAATTGATGAGTTAATGGTGCAGTAATTCCTAGGATGCTGAAGCAGCAGCATTTCATAAAATAAAGAAAGCATAGCAAAAGCATAAATCTGTAACACGTAATATGCTTTAAAAGGGTTCAATGATTCTATAGTGTAAGTGCAAGGTAGTATGGCTTAAATCTATTTTTAAAATTAAAATTTGCTTTGTTGTTTGGTAAGACCTTTCAGGAAAAACATGAATCATAAAACAGTATTTTTGAAAAATAGTATTTTGATAGATGTACTTACAATCGTATGCTGCAGCATTTATAATCATAAAACATGAATTATAAGGAAGAAAATGTTAATGTACTCATTGTCCTCTCCTATGGCTTCCCTTTGTTCTCCTTCAGATCTTCCTCTTGACTCAGCCTCACGATAAAAACGTATTGCTCCTAAAGTTTCCTTAATCTATTCCATTTTGCCCATATCCAAGCATGACATCCTGAATATTTGTTCTGAGCCTACTGCTCGCTTAAAAAGTAAGATGATTTCTTAGTATATCTTTCAGAATTCCCAAATTCCCCAACCTGACATATGGTGCTTTGAATATGTATCCTCCTAGAACATTATTTTGCACTGTTCTCTTTCTCAGAAATTGTGCTGTCAATAATTCCCAGTTGCCTCAATCAAATCTAGTCTCTCTTTTAAGTTTCATATGGTGCCTCACAGCAGTCTTTAACTTCAGTTTCAGAGGTTCCAATGCCCTCTTTTGGCTCCCAGACTCCTGTTTCACACACATGTGTTGCATACACATTCATACATGCAAAACACACAAGACATAACATAAAAATAAACCATTTTATTTAATTGTCAGGAAAAGAACTCTTCTAGTCAATGAGAAAAGGGAGTGCAGATTAAAAGTCTTCTTGCATCTGTCAACAAAAATAATGACATGAATGGCATCAGGAAGTAAAGAATGAGACATACAGAGCAGCTGTGCACACAAGTCATCAACATCAACAGACAGGCTTTAGAACATGAAAATCACAAAGGGCCAAAGCACACCTTAAATTGTGTTCTAACTGAGCTAGGGGGGTAATGAGTTGATATCATAGAAGAGTAAATAACCCAGAACAAAGACAAAGCATCCCTGGAAATGTCAATCCCTAGGGTAATCTAAGAGAAAAGAAGAAATACAAATGTATTAAAGCCTTTGGTTTGATCAGGTGAGATAGATGCTGCATTGATTGTGGTACTTTTGAGATTTACTCCTTCTAAGTCTTTGTTTCACAACAATACACAGTGAGAACTACAGAACTTTCCTTGCACGCTATTGTAGTTGTGGATTTCATATATTGGACCCAGTGTTTTCCACTTAAATGAATCTCCAGCATTCCGTTTGTGCTTTCCAAAAGATTCCAGAGAACAATTGTATACGGGATATATACAATGGAGTACAAACATCAAAGATAATTATGTACCAAATATTTGATCAGTGCTTACTTTTATTAAAAGATAGTTTAATAAGAAACCTTGATTTTTAAAACAGAGTAGTATTCTCAAATCGTAAGTAAAAAAAAAAAAGAACATTCCCAAAACTTGTTAATTTACCAAGAAGTCATTTAAAAGAGTTCCAGAAACTACATTCACCCTGATGATACAACTATTCATAAGAAAAAAAATGTTCTCTGATATTATTCGCATGGTTTCTAAAAGCCACAATATGCATCCTGTAGCATCATTTCTAAAAGCTAGGGCTAAAATTGAAAAGTGAAAGAAAGACATTACAAAGCATGACAATATTATGTTACATTGTTATAATTTACTTAAAATAACTGATAAAAATACTAAAACTATGTCCTCTAAGTTTTAGGAACCATGTAGATGATTTTTATAAGAGTTCATAATCTGTAAATAATCAGAGGAAATATTGTTGTCAACAAATAACATTATCAAAATATGTTATTTTAATGAAACACCTGAACACTATGGATAACCTTGAACAATGTAATTGAGTCTGGCTCTACAATATAGATTGTCTTTGTTCATTCAATATATTATATAATATGGATTAACATGTTAAGAGTTTCCTCTCATGGCTTGTCCAACATCCTTAACTGAAAAAATGTTACCAGTACATAAATTCGAATTCTTATTTTTTTTTAACTATAGAAAGAACAAAGTAGGTCTGGCCTTTCATGAGAGAAGACACACCTAACCCTTGAGAGACTTGAGGACCCAGGGAATTAGGAGGCCTGGCGGGATGGGGTGTGAGAGGAGAGAGGACATCCTCTCAGGGCAGGAGAAGGAGAAATGTGATGAGGAACTGTTGGAGGGCAGGCTGGGAGGGAATTAACAACTGGACTGTCAAAAATAAATTATTAAGGATAATAATAATAAAGGAATTCATAGGTAAAATATTTGATTCAAATGGTCCACTTGTTATCCTGCAAAACTCAGTCATGGACAGATGTTGCTGAACCACTAACATTGAATGGTTCAAGGGTTGTGCTTTGAAGTTATCTGTTATGTGGCTTCACAGTAGTTTTGTAACAGCTCCTCTGTAAAAACTTTCTTATAAATACAGAAAATCCATTCCACTGGATCAATGTTTTCACCTTGACTTTTATCCAATATATCAGAGAGTATCCTTACTTCACAAATTAATCCAACTTTATGAATTTTTATTTTAAGATGTCTTTTTCATGATTCTGTTTTAACCATGCTATTATATTATAATCTTAATGAAGGAACCCCAGAATTTTTCAAATAAAAGAAAAATCTATAAGGGAAAATCCTTTCCCATATATTCACACACCTTATATTATACCCAAAGGAATAGTGCTTTTCTAAATAAATATGTATTACATTCTTAATAGAACAGTAATCTCAGAATACTGATACCCTTCCACTTGGTTCAAGACACAATACTGAACCAAACTCTTAATTGAATTGACAAATATCCTATAGATATGTTATACTTTGCACATTACTCCTTGTGACTCTGAGAAAGATCTAAATGAAAAAAAAAGTATTGACAGCCAGCATGGTTCTTACAAACATCCAGCAGAGATCAATTGGGTAAGCTGAGGTACTCAGTAAGAGTCCTGGTTCACGGTATGATTGTGAACCATCTGGAGAACCAGGATGTCTGAAGTGTAAGTGGAAAAAGAGATTCACTTTAGAGAATTGTTTCTGAAATTGTCAAAGGTAATGAGTCCAAGATTACACAGAGTGAGCCAGCAATGTACAGACTTCAGAGTCATGGACATGTTTGTCTTTAGCCTAGGTATAATGATCTTAGAACCAAATGTTTCTCATTTTCTCTACTTCAAAGTCTTTAGGCTTAGGATTTATGAAAAACAATGTCTACTCTAGTTCCAAGGTAGTCATAGTATACTATAGCCAAATATCTACAATATTTCTCCTACTCAGGATAGCCAGTAAGCAGAGGTGGGTGGTAAGGGACTGAGTCCTGGTACACAAAAGCATGCCCCAACTACATAACTTCTTTCCAATATATCTATCCTTCTGATGTTTCTGTCATGTCGCAAAGTTACCACAGGTTTTTGTCCAAGCTTTAAATAGATGGCATTTGAAGTGCATTCTAGATGAAAATCTTAGCAAATCAAAAATAAAAGAAAACTCAGACTCTTCTAATGCGTAGCAGAGAATTATACCTTTATACTCTTTAGGAATACAACTGAATGGGACCCATCCACATTTGGAGATCAATCTGCTTTATTCAGTCTTCCAAAGTAAATGTTAATATAATACTAAGTCTAGAATACTCTTACACCAAATTTGATAGACAACTTAGAGTACAACAAATTAAATATATTTCCTAGAAATAAACTTTTCTGCATATTGCTTTCCATTTTTTCCACTAGAAATGAAATTGGTTTTATAAAGATGATGAAATCTTTTACATAGGCTGAAGGTGAAGAGACAGTAAGCTTGCATTTGATTAGAATAACCCTGGGTCATACCTATGACACTGCATAGTTATCTACATTTCCCCAATTGTTGAATAAATTATAGCATAACACTAGTCAACAAATTATTCCATAAACATCTTCTTCTTTAAAAAATAATAAATTATGTTTTAATTTCTTACATTATTTAAGAAGTACAATGAAGTAGTTATATTTTTTCTAATTTATGATTTCTTCAGAAACATTTTGTAATATAATAATTTACCGTGATGCATATGGGCAGCCTATTTGTAACCAGAATATTACCTTTATGACATATATTGTGTGTCTGATCATAGGAATTGAATTCAGGGCCTTGTATGTGTTAGGCAATTGTTCAGATGCTGGCATGCATCCCCAACCCTGCAATGACTGTTCCTCAAGCAAGACTATATCCAGGACCACTCTTGTCTATGCTGAGATTATAAGCATCTATCTTTCCCAAATCCTCTCCTATACGTTTTATTGTTTTATATGTATTTTCTTGTTTACAGGATTAAGAAAACAGGTATTTGAAACAGAAATAATTTCAGCATATAAGATCATCTCCAAGATTATTGGTTTAGATTAGAGAAATTTTAGTACTGTGTTTTAAGGAAAACAACTAACTTACATATTGCAGAATTGATTGATGCTGCCTGACCTTGTTTCCAAGAGAGGGCATTAAGAGGACGCCATTCTTCTATTAAGTCTAAGTGGGAGGGGGAAAATGAGGTCAGAGCTATTGTGTTTAAAGTGCACAGTACCCTTCTGAACAGGAGAGCCAAATTGAAAGCTGACCGATACTGTATATGACATGGACATTGCATGTTGCTTTGGGTTTTTTTCTGTTTCTTTTTTCTTTTTCTTTTTCTTACTTTCTTTTTTTTTTGGAATAAAAATATTCTGTATAAAAAAAGAGTTAATGAGCTGGTCACATAATTCTATACAGGCTATAAAGAAATTACTCCCTCTACTCTTTAAACATTCTTTTTCATTTCTGCTATGAAATATGTGCTTTCCTCTTGATTAAGGGATATCATTTACCATGTGATTTTTAAACCTAGGTGCCCTGGTTTTGTTTGTTTTCTTTTAGCCTAGTTCCACAAGTGTTGATTTTATTAAAAGTGAAACGATTATGATTTTTGACAATTATATCATTGCATATGAAACCAGATATTACCTTCCAGGTCTAGTATAAGTAGCTATTTAATGTGTTTTGTCCACTGTACTTGAAGGAAAGGAGCATGTGCTCTGAGCTGCAGGGCTGCCTCTTCAAAAGGGTTCTGCATAATGCCTCTGAGACCATAGTTTATCTTGAGTTCATTGGGGGTTCCTTATTGTAAGTCCCTGGTAGTCCTGTGACAATGAAAGTGTTGTTATTCAAATGCACATAAATGCATTCAGTCCACAATAATAGTATTCATAGCTATCTATAAATAGTTGAAGAAACAATTGTGTGAAATACTTGATATTCATCTGAACCACTTTTTTTTTTTGCAATGTCACATTTAAATTCAGATTTCAGAGGTACTCCTACAATATTCAGATATTTTTGTTAAATTGCACAGGTGGGAAAGTAGCAGTTTTCCATATATATGGAACACAAAAGATTCTGAACAGGTGATTCAGTTATAAAATGTATCCTTCCATGTGATTAATGATTTTTCTATTTTTTTTCTAGATACACCTTCAGTTAAGATTATACCATCAACTCCTTTTCCACAAGAAGGACAAGCTTTAACTTTGACCTGTGAATCTAAAGGAAAACCACTGTAAGTGATTGAATGAATGATAAACATTTCACTCTTACAAAGATCAATCTTTAATGGCAGGGTGTAACTGTAGACATCTACATTTTTAACACTCTCTTGTCAAACAAGAGAGCAGGCTCTTTTGTATTTACCCCTTTCTTGTTCAAATTTCCATAAAATGAATGTGTATAAATTTTGAGTGTAAATACAAGGTACACAATCAAATGACCTGATTTTGGGCACAGTGATGTCTGAAATGCATAGAAATGAAGGCAAGTTTGCTCAAATGGAATACATTAGTCTGCTGGATATCTTATGCCATGCCATCTCTCCCATCGTCCAATGGTAGCAACATTTTATTTATAGAAATAATGAATTGTGGAAGTTATGGGACTGTTATTCTAGGAAGCATGCATCACTTCTCTTAGAAATGATTCAGCAAGTCAGCATCAATGAATCTCTGAGATTCAATTCTGTAGAAATAAACTTGCACACAATATCCATTCTTGCATTAAGATGATTCCACAGTGCAATAATCTCTTATTTTATTGAAAAACACAAAGTCTTAGTAAGTTTAACAAATTAAAAATTCCCTCTTTCTCAGAAGATACTGACTAATCTTTCCCAAAGGATGCTGATGAATGACAGCATACAAACAGAAAAAGGAAATAAGAAAGTTTCTTTATGTCACAGGAGGGGAAATTTAATCTCAGAAATGTGAGTTATTTTTCTTTTCTTATTCACAAAGGTTTTAGATTGGTGAGGCAGGATTTGTTCACACTTCAGCCCTGTCCAAAGCTTAGCAACTTCTGCCTACTCTTTGCCACTTCAGCAGCTGAATCTAAATTGCCACTCTGTTAGCCAGATTTACTCTGTAAATTCAAGAATGAGGCTCATGGTGATTTCATCACTGGAGTCAAAGCCCCAGTTGTTCAGAAAAAGGAATGAGCCAGGTCTAGGAGAGACAGACAGTTGTCATTCTAGGGAGGCTGGTTTGTCTATTTTCATTTATATAATGCTCACCAAAATAATACTTAACTGAAATATGCAGTAAGAGTTTATGCCCATATATTTTTAAAGTATCATGATCCATGTGGTATTTTTGAATTCTAGTTCATAGATCAGTAATGTATCAAAACAGTCATGCTTGGCATTTATCCTTGTGGGTCCCAGTATTATATAGTATGCTGGTATCATTTTACAAAGACATTTTAATTTATTCTCATTTTACAAAAGATGTTTTAATTTATTCTCTTATATGATAGACCTATTACCAGGGCTTCTAATTTGTTTTCTTTCCCTATAAACCCTCACAATAGTAACAGTAAAGTTAGAGTCAACATCCTTGATGCCTTCTTTTCTTTAGAATGCTGCTTTCTTTGTTCTTCCCAATTTGTCTCAACATCTGTCCACTCCACCCCATTTCAAAGTATCATTTCCAATACATGATGACATTAACCTCTTTAAAGAAGATTAAGTTTGTAGATCTCTGTCATTTAAACCATATCCACAATAGTGTTAGATGAGACAGGCAGGATAATAAAACAAGGGAAGACTGGAAAGAATCTGTTTGATTCCTTTCGAAAGAAATCTTCAAGTTTGTAAAGAGAGTGGTCTTTTGTAGAGCATGGAGAAGAGATGAAGAATTGATGAACTTTCATCAGGAAGTTCATCACTGGGGAATGAACAGAATCATTCATGGGAAGCCCACACACTTCAAAAGACAAAACATAAAAAGAGGGAAAGAAATGATAAGTAAATTTTAAAACAATTTCAAAATACAGGATAAATTAAAGCATAGGGAGGTTGACCATGTTTTTAAAACAGATTCAAAAGAGTGGGAGCCAAAATGAGGAGTGTGGTACCACGGGCACCCACTAGGCACTTGGAAATTGTGCCATTTATTCTCGTAATCACCAGCTAAGTTCCACTCCATTACTTTGCAGCTATTGCACCTGATTCCCCACTTTGTTATTTTGGCATTACTGAGAGGCAACACTATTGGTTTCGCATTCAATTGTTTCCCAAGACAGTTAATTCCTATTATCTTTCCTATTTACCTGATCCAGGTCTAATGAGCAAATGGGGATCAGAAATGCATACCAAATAATACAATTTATTTTCATGTTATATGCAACTGGAACAACACTCTTAATTCATGCTCAGATCTTCATTATTTCTTTTAAATGTATGTTTGACCAACATATGATTTCCTAAAGAATGAGCAATTCGTCATTATTACTTGCATTGTTTATGTTAAAATCACACCACTATCTTTTCTATAAATCATAAAACTGCAGTGTGGCTCAAGTTGCAGCGAGACTCATGTTTGTAGCCTGCTGGCCAGAATGCTAATGTTGTTTTCCTTGTTCTAAATGTGAGGGCCCCAGTGGCTGTTTATGAACAATCACGCCTTATTTGCCTGCTTTGGACAGGAGCCTTTTGCCATTTTCCTGTAGAACAGCTGCATAACTTGGGCCAGGACCAAATTGTTCCACTTGACATTACTATAGAGGCATTCTATTCTTTCCTTAAAAGAGAGATTACCGTACATGTCTATTGTTTTAATTTTTGTGTATGACGAGGACCAAGCTAATGCCAGCCACTTTTCTTTCAAGTCCCCAGAGATTCAGCAAGCCTCTTTTGTCTTTGGCTGAATTCCCAGACAGCTTTTAGGCTTCACATTTTCCATTTATAAAAGTGGAAGAAGAAATATACCCTTTATATTACATTAAAGTCATGACCTTAAAAGATGCAGGGTGGCCCCTGCATGCTGTGACAAATGAATCAGCATTCATTTTAGCCCAATGTATAGTACATTGTGAATTTACGTTAATGGAAAAAAAATGAGACAATTTTTCTAGTGGAAAAAAATGAGCATTTGGCATTTATTCTATCAGAAGAAAATAATTAAAGGATCTGATGAATTTTCCTGTGTATATAGCACAATGTTTGAGTTGTAGTTACTATTTTACCTTCTAGTAATTATAATTTTTCTTCTTTTCTTGGCAGAAATCTAGTATGCATAATTGCACAGAGATGAACATCCTATTATGTGTAAAAGAAAGATTTTAATCGTTAGAAAGACAGATCACATACCACCAAGCAACTAGTGAGGTGTTGGAAAGGAACAATTATATATACATTGTGGATATGACCCAAAATTAATGAATAAATCTCATACATACATATAAATGCATTTCCCAGGGAAATAGAATTGTTTCTTCAAAGACAAAAATGTGAAGGCAAACCAGCTCTAACCTAGTCAGTTTCTTCAGCCTAATGTGGCCTCCCCTTATATAGCACAAACGGGTACGTCATTTGCCAATTGTTCCACAATCCAATTAGTGAGAAGAAATTGCAAAACAAACCAGGAGATAATGAAGGCAAGTTATCACCACAGTGAAATATTGATCACCAACATAGGAAAGATATGATATTGATGTAACTGTATCAGTCTATTATCTTGGCGATTTCAAATCATTCCATCTAATGCATAAAAGATGTTATTAAGCTTATTAACCCACATTTATATTTCTCTCGCAAATCAGAAATCCTTTTAATGAACCACCATATCAATAGTGTTCTGGTCAGATGTCTCTGGTACAATGTTCTGAGTCTTGGTGGTGATCGGCCCTGGACTTGGGTATCCACGTCCTTAGTTGTCTTGAGCCAGATTCTTAGCCACTCAGTTTAACTTGCTCTTTTAAACTTTGATTTTAGAACAATTTTAGATTCACAGGTAAATGAGCAGATAGCATAGAAAATTCATATATGCTTCTGTTCTCCCACTATCTATGGCTCACATCAGGGTTTAATTGAGCCTTGCTGGCCAGCCATTATACAGAGGAGTCTTTCATTTTATGCAGGTTCATTTTTTTGGTAGTCATCTTATATTTCTAAAATTATGTAGTTTGTATTTGATAAACAATTTATGTAAGGATTATTTATCACATACATATGTATTTTGGTATATATGTATATATGTATATACATGTGTATGTGTATATGTGTATATATCTATGAATATAGAAACATACATATGTAATGCCTGCCACCAAATAACATCTTAATACATAATTACCACGAGAACTATAGAGTGCCTTTTGGTGAAGGGATTAACTAAAACGTAGCAAAGCCTCTTATTCAAAAGTCTTAAACATATTTAGTACTGAATTGTTAGTAAGCTTCCAAGTAAGTCCAGAAACTGAGTTATGATAGTAGATGCTCCCAAGTTTCTCAAACGTAAGAGTTTGACCAGAATAAACAAATTCCAGGACAATGGTTTATAATTTTAAAAAACATATAGTAGAAAAATTAATCAACATGGAGACAAATGAGTCAATAATGAAGTCAAATAAAACCTGTTAGGGCACCCACAATTACTAGGGTTAAAATAATAATAACAGCAATAATAATAGTGTTAATAATAAAATTTAAAATAATGAGAAATGGGTGACTGGCAAATTCAAATCTGCAGAAGTGGCTCCTTCACACATACCTGAGAAGTTGTGTAGAAAATATTTTAGAAATCTTGAAAGAATTGGGAAGAGAAAATAAATAATCCTGATTATATGAGTGCAGAAGTGGCTGCCCTTTTAGGAACTGTTACTAGCATTAAAGGAACAGTTATCAGTTAACAAGTTTTCATGGCAACAAATGGAAAAGAAATCAGAGAGTTTTACAAAACCCAAACTTACATAATGGCATGTCCAGTGTGTCTTTAAAAACACAAGGTCTGTGTTAGATGAAGTGTTGTTTTATCAGTCCTTTGCAAACATTTTTTTTTAAATTTTGTTTTGAATTCATTAATTTAAAGACATTAGAATTATATGCACTGTGTGCTTGAGAGTGTGAGTGTGCATGGTTAGTGTGAGTGTATGTGTTTGTATGTGTCTATGAGTATGAATGTGTGTGAGAGTGTTTGTGTGTGTGGAGGGGGGTGTGTATGAGTTTGTGTGAACATAGGAGCTGCTGCTATGGAGTCCAGAGGCTTTGGATTTCCCTAGCCCTGCCATTAAATGTAGCTGTCAGCTACTGGATGCTGGTGCCAGAAGCTGAAGCCCAGTTCTCTGCAAGAGCAGGACCTGATCCTAACTGTTAAGACATCCATCGAACTGAGTACAGGGTCCCCAGTGAAGGAGTTAGAGAAAGGACCAATGGAGCTGAGG
>NW_022196894.1:64018602-64055907 GCF_008632895.1 Mastomys coucha | reverse complement strand
AAAAAAAAAAAAAAAAAAAAAAAAGAAACTGAAAAAAAAAAAAGACATCTTTACAGCCCCAAACTTTCTTATGCGTAGTTGTCACAGTTAAATCATATAAATATCTTGAGATAAAAGTTTACACACTCTGTATTTTCTGTTTTATAGATTAAAAACATTTATCTCATAAAAAGTATATGGCTAGATCTAGATATACTAGAATTGAGAGGGCAATCTATATTAAAAATAGTGATGGATGTATTGTTTTGTTCATTCAGTGTTCTGAGCCTAGCAAAAGTTAGAGAGCATTCATAAACTATGAACCTGAGTGTTAATCGAATAGTTATAAAATAGTAATGTAAACTCAATGTTGTCTTACATATCTGATGTCTAAAATGTATAGATAGGAAATAGATATAGATATCTATGTATTATATATAAATATATATATGAAACTTGTGCATAGATCGAAATGTTATTACCTATATAATATAAAATAATGGAATCCCAGAAAGCTTTCCTAAAATAAGCAAGAAGTCTAAAGAATAAATTTTTCATGAGTAGGTCTTTCATGTTAGATATTATATAAATACATCATAAAACATTTTATATATTTCAGAGGAATTTCTATAGAAAAAGTATGAACAATAAAAGTCCCATGATATTTAGATATTTATCTTTGATTGGAATATAGAATTTTGAAATTATTATAATTAATTAACTCAAATTTAAAGCAATACAACCACTTTATTCTTAGGCTAGTTTCAAAGGTATAATACTAGGAAATCAGTTCCAAATTTCCCTAATAAAGATAAGCGCCCCATCCTGTCCTTCCCTTGCTGAAGCCCATATGGTCCCTTACTTCCATCTCATGGCTTCGAATTTTAATCACACATTTACTTTCTGGAAGCACACAAGTGGTTATCTTGGAAATGAGACTGATATTTTGGTTTTGTTTGTAAAACACGAAGCTGACTCCTGGTAATCTCTGCGGCTGTTATTTAGGCTGGGCATCTGTGGTGTGCTAGGCACTCAATCATTTTCAATTAAATGTTCCAGTGTCTTGTAAAAGTCCCATCAGAGTCTGCAGAACCATGGTTATAGATCCACAGAGAATATGCACTTCTTGAATATTTTCCAGGAAGCCAGTTTTCTTAAAAAAAAAAAAAAAAAAGCCAGTTATTTTGGAGGATTATGTAAATGTTTAGCTGGAATTTAACTCAAAATGTCTCAATATTTAAGACACCATCCTGGAAAAGCTACTGTCAGATTTATGGATGAGACTTGCAGAAAGGATTCCTTTTGGCTCATATATTTAAAATATCTGTCATGTGTGAATATATTGAGACATAAGGTTGCACAATTTTTAATCTTTACCCAAATACTACTATAGCTATTTTATGTATGTATGTGTTAAAAAAAATCATCATAGATAATTTTAGGAAGATATCAAAAACAGAAATTACTCGAATTCTTACCCCTATTAATATGTTAAGGAAAACAGGAATCTTTGAAAGAATTCACTAAAGGGTAAGCTAGCTTGTTCTGTCAAAAGTTCTACTCAAATGCCAGGCAGTGGTGTTACACACCTTTAATCCCAGCACTTGGGAGGCAGAGGAAGACGATTTCTGAGTTCAAGGCCAACCTGGTCTACAGAGTGAGTTTCAGGACAACCAGGGCTACACAGAGAAAACCTGTAATGAAAAACCAAAAACCAAAAACCAAAAACCAAAACAAAAACAAAATTTTACTCAATAATATTTTTTCTCAGCCTTTTTTAACAATATGTATCATACATTTGTAGATAATAGTCCCCTCATGCTTGCCAGTATAATTAACAGAGAAGTATATTTACTGTCTGTTACACTGCCTGTTAAATATTTTGACTATAATTTCTGCATAAATACATGGAAGAAACAAAATATATAAAATAGATAATTCAAAATCTTTATAGAGGTTAGGTATTTTAGTCAATGACATAAAAGAAATGTTGTATACTGGAGCAGGGCTTTATTCGATTAAAACATGTAAAACAAAATTTCTTGCATGAAGCTTGGTTCATATATGTATACACCATACACAACCTCAATTCCCAAAGACACACATTTTCATGTTTAAAGTCAAGGAAGAAAATCAAACAGAAAATAATATCCTAAATTTTTAGAAAGATGATTATTTATGAATGGTTTTAATACAATAGGCAGATTCACTAATAGATTGATGAGGGCCTAGAAGTCCAATTCTTCCAGATTCAGAGTGCCAGAGATATCTGGGGTGCTTGAAGGAGATGATGAAGAAGAGTGGAAGATATATATTTTTTAAAGCCAGAGTATGAGAGCAGCAAAGGATTTGACTCAAGGTCAGCTGAATATATTGCCACTTGAAAGTGCATGGAAGAGCTGATGAATGGCAAGGATTCTGAGAAAGCAAATGGAGAATATGAGATAGTCTACAGAACAGGGACAGAGGTGGCCAATAATACAAGAGCCCTGATGAGTTAGAAATGCTCTTCAATTGCCTTTCAAGCCTCATTACTATGTCATCAAATCAACTTACTGAATCCTTTTTTATAAAACCAAAACCAGAAAAAAAACAAAACAAAACAAAGACATTATAGATATAGGATGAAAGATATATGTAGTGAAAATGTAAAGGCATAGGTCAAAATAGTTTTTCTTGGGGACATGTGTTATCCAGTAGCTTTTTAAAATGTGTAACAAATAATTTGAAAATCATTTTATTAAACATGATATTTATAGTCAGAGTGTTGGGACACTCTCAGAGTGAATGTTAAATTTGAGTCATTTAACTCATTACAGAAAAGAATTTTTTCTTTTTTTAATTTATTAACTAAATTTTTTACACTCCACATTTTATTCCCATCCACCCTCCAACTGCTCTACATCCCATACCTCCTCCCTACAACCCTGTCTCCAAGTGGATGTCCCCACCCCCCCACCCCACCTGACCTCTAACCTCCCTACTTGCACCTAACCCTCAAGATGATGCACCTAACCCTCAGGAAAAGAAATTTCTAACTGAAGAAATTTTACTTTTCCAAAATTAGAGTGTCACTAAGAATGATCTGTTTAATAATACAGAAAAGTATAATCCTTTGAGAAGAATTGCATGTAAATGATTAAAATGTACTTTCAGTGTTTTAAATTCCAGATTCAACTCTCTTCAGCCTTTACTTACATAAAGCATTTAGTCCCCAACTACCATATAAATAAGTTATATCTCACTATGACTTTCCAAGAAGTGGTAGATTTTAGACAAGTTGCAAGCCAAGAGGTAAAAGAAGTTTATAGCAGGCAGTGATTAGGATAAAAGTAGATACACCCATTTATTTGGTGCTATTTTGTAGTATTGGGAACAATGGACTTAATTTTTTAAGGAAAGAGAACCCTATCATTTCATAAAGATCAAGTCTAACACTTGAAGTACATTGTCTGGATTCAGATTGTCCTGACATTCTGCATAGCCTGAGAAACAGACATAATCTGAGAATTTCAAATTCGCAAATGTTGATGTGAAAATAAAATGTGAAAATATTCCAGAGGAAAACTTCCGGAGTTTATGATTTTTTTTAAACTAGCTTAGAAAACTCCTTATTTAAGGATGATCATTGTTAAACATATCATAGAGAT
The DNA here is from genome assembly GCF_008632895.1 of Mastomys coucha. NCBI lineage: Eukaryota > Metazoa > Chordata > Mammalia > Rodentia > Muridae > Mastomys > Mastomys coucha. The sequence continues at coordinate 64,052,278 of NW_022196894.1, read as the reverse complement.
TTTATACTCAATGTAAATACACAGACACTCATATTTGTTGTATGATGGAATGAATATTTACTCAAGGTTTGTTGAATTTTAATTAGAAATGAATATTCTATGCTTATCAAACACAAAAATGTTAAATGTGGATAGGGCCTGAATAATTGTTTTTTCTTTCATTAGAAACCCCTAAGAGATTAGTTTAAGCATTTTTCCCAACTTTGAACATTTTTAATTTCAGTACAAAATTCTCTTTCCTTGGACTCTTATCTGTTCAGGTATAATCTTTAGTTTGTTGTGGCATAAGTTGGTTTTAATTATTCAGTGTGAAGTATAATTATTTACATCTCTGGAATTTAAAATAAACATCAATAAATACCATATTAAAAGAGTGAAAAGTAAGTCAGGATTTTTCAGTCACTCTAAAATAATGCCATTAGCATCAAGCTTTCTAAAGGGCATATAGGTAATTTCCCATTTCAATCATAAAACATTTAAATTCAGACACAAAAAAATATCTTAGAATACAAGACTAGTATATGATGAGATTGATCAGAAAAGTCCATATCTTATTTACTACTTAAGATTTAAATATGATGATGTCTGATGCTTATTTCATTACTCCAAGTATGCACATTAATGTAATGGAATTCCTTTTGCTTGATGCTATAAGACTTTAATATGTTTGATGAGTGTCATTTAAGTGGGTGAAGAAATTAGAATTCCAATTTCAATTGAAAACTTAAAGGAATATACAGATTTAAGTTTGTACTTCAATCTGACTTCATTTATGATGTCTTTGGCTCTATCAAATAGAAGTACTAATGATGACTTAAGTAGGAGCTTTACATTGTTGAGCTTGTCAATAGGAATATTTGTGAGGATAACGACTAGATAGATCTCATGTAACTAGGAGATATATATATATATATATATATATATATATATATATATATATGCTATAGGAGCAGCAGCAACTTCAGAACACAGAAATATTCATTGTTCATTAATATAGAAGAGTAGCCACCAAAGAAAACAAAGAATCTTTTTGACCACACTATGAACATTTTATTTTATGTTTGAGACATGGTCTCACAATGCAGCTAGTTCCAGGCTAATTATACCAAGTTAGAAATACAATGGAAAATACATATTTAGAGGCAATGTTATTTAAGTATGTTCATTATTTATGTTACTCTTTTATACTTGTCTTTTTTATTTTTCTTTTCATTTACATTAAAAGTCCAAAGTTCTTTAGAGAAAAGAGTTCTTAGACTTTGAAATGTTATAAGTAATAAAACCCTTAACATTCATGTTGTAATGCCAATCAGCCTTGTTTATTTGCAACAGTCAAGATTTCTGTGCATCGTAAAGAGAATTTTAATAGATCAAGGAAGCTCGAAAATATGACTGCAGAGGGGGTAGTTCAAAGGAAAATGCCCTTGTGTGTATATAGCTTACCAAGAAGTAGAGACACAAAGAGTTCTGGAAATTGCTAGTTATCATACCTAGCTAATTGGCAAGCTACAGGTTAGTGAAAGACCTGTCTCTAAAAAGTATGGAGACTGATAAGATGGCTCAGTGTATAATAGTTCTTGTCACTTGTATCTGGAATCCATGCAAATATATAGAGAAAAATGGACATCAATTCCAGAAATGGCCATCTGATGTTGATATGCTTGCAATGGCACCCAACATTACTTACTTTCACTGTACATATCATACATACATAACAATAATACCAGCAGAAGCAACAATAACATCATCATAATCATCTTCAACAAAAACAATAATGATAATAATAATTAATATTAATTTAAAACACTTGTACAACTCCAGAGAAAAGGCACCTGATGTTGGTCTCAGGTTCTCACAAACATACATGTACATGAAAGTGTATGCATCTTGTGCACATGTATATTTACACACACACAACACACACGTGTATATATATATATATGTATATATATATATATACACATAAATACACAAGACATTTAAAAATGACACATGAAAAGCATTTTGTTTTTATTAGATATTTTCTTTTATTACATTTTATATTTTATCCTCTTTCCTCATTTCCCCTCTGAAACCCCCCTATCCCATCCTCCTTCCTTCCCCTGCTGACTCACCCACCCACTCCTGCTTCCCTGTCCTGACATTCCCCTACACTGTCACAGACTGGGGCATCGAGCCAAGGGCCTCTCATTGATATCCCACAAAGTCATTCTCTGCTACATTTGTGGCTGAAGCCTTGAGTCCCTCCTTATGTACTCTTTGGTTGGTGGTTTAGTCCCTGGGAGCTCTGGGATTACTGGTTGGTTCATGTTGTTGTTCCTCCTATGGGGCTGCAAACCCTTCAGCTCCTTGGGTCCTTTCTCTAGCTCCTCCATTGTGGACCCTGTGGTCAGTCCAATGGATGGCCGTGAGCATTCACACTGAAACTAATAGAAAAGAAAGTGGGGAAGAGCCTCCAGCACATGGGCAAAGGGGGAATATTTCCTGAACAGAACACCAATAGCTTATGCTCTAAGATCAGGAATTGACAAATAGGACCTCATAAAATTGCAAAGCTTCTGTAAGGCAAAGGACACTGTTAATAGGACAAAACAGCAACCAACAGATTGAAAAAAGATTTTTACCAACCCTACAACACTAGTCAGAATGACTAAGATCAAAAACTCAGGTGACAACATATGCTGGCAAGGATGTGGAAAAAGAGGAACACTCCTCCATTGCTGGTGGGATTGCAAACTGGTACAACCACTCTGGAAATCAGTTTGGTGGTTCCTCAGAAATTTTGACATAGTAGTACCTGAGAACCCAGCTATACTACTCCTGGGCTTATACCCAGAAGATGCTCCAACATGCAATAAGGACACATGCTCCACTATGTTCATAGCAGCCACATTTATAATAGCCAGAAGTTGGAAAGAACCCAGATGTCCTTCAACAGAGGAATGGATATAGGAAATGTGGTACATTTACATAAAAACAATGAATTTATGAAATTCTTAGGGAAATGGATGGATCTGGAGAATATCATCCTGAGTGAGGTAACCCAGTCACAAAAGAACACACATGGTATGCACTCACTGATAAGTGGATATTAACCCAGAATACCTAATATACAATTCACAGACCACATGAAGCTCAAGAAGAAGGAAGATCACAGTGTGGATACTTCAGTCCTTCTTAGAAGGGGGCTCAAAATACCCATGGGAGGAGATACAGAGACAAAGTTTGGAGCAGAAGCTGAAGGAAAGGCCATTCAGTGACTTTCCTACCTGGGGATCCATCCCATATACAATTACCAAACCCAGACATTATTGTGGATACCAAGAACAGCTTGCTGACAGGAGTCTGATACAGCTGTCTCCTGAGAGGTTCTACCAGTGCCTGAAAAGTATTTCTTTTTCCATTAAATAACACAACAGTTAAATCTGAGAAATAAATGAGGCTTGATATTTACTCCAAATACACAGAACAATATTTTATAATTTACATATATGTATAATATTAACATACATAAGAAATATATCCTTTGAACAGCAGTAACAAATGACTGAATATGTTTTACATTTAAAATGATCAACCTGAGAAATACCTTTGAAGTAATCATATTTTGCTTTTCCTGCTTAGCATCTTTACCTCCCAATAGTCAGTTTCAGAATTTAAAGAATGCTTTTTTCTTTGAACTTTTCCTACATTTGCTTTAAGCATTTATGATACTAAGCAAGCTCGTCTTTTATCATCTCTCTTGTCTCTGTGTCCTCTTGCCCCTTTTCCCTCTTCTTCCTCTGTCCCTCCCTCTTTGTGGCAATTAAATCTTGGGTTTGAGTTTAAGAAGTGGTCTTGGTCTATGCAGTGGGAAAAATATGCCAATGATCATCCTCTCAGGATCCTTCCCTGAACACAACAAAATTAAGATTTCTCTACATTTGACAATTTCAAGCTGATCTCCAATTCACATACTTTTCATGTTCATTAGGGTTTTCCCTCAAACCTGATGCCATATACTGCAAGAGATTTTGTCATAACGTTATAAAATAATTTCATTATCTAAAATGCTTTTCTTAATTCATAATTTAGAATCAAACGTTTATGAAAATTATACTTTTTTCCAATATCCTGTAGAAATATTAGTAAAGAGTAACTGTGTTTTGAAACATCTCTTTGATAATTAAAACTTTAATCAAATCTATTGACTCACTATGAGATTTCTAAATAGAAATGAAGCCAATGGGCATTTCAAAGGATTACATAATACATAAAGCAAAATTCTTGAAAGTTCTCTTTTGTCATCAAGAAAATATTAGACATAAATTTTCCTGAATTTCTTTTTTGTGAGTCAGAGCATGACACTTACTTGAATCTATTACATGGAGTGTTTTCCATCTAGAAACATGTTTAAATTTCATAATGATTTTAGTGTAAGATCTCAGCATATATGTGATTGTGACAGAAAATTATAGAACTCAGGGAAGGATGTATTAGGGGAGAGGCTCAGCCTGGACATTTTTCTATCCTTTGGATGTTCTTTTATTTCTTCCAATTATAAAAATAGCAGAAGAAAGCTTTTGTGGGGCAACCTGAATGATGGGAGTCACTATTGTGTGGCTAAATTGCTTATTGATTCTTTATTCTTCTCCAAAAACATATGCCTAAAGCAGAGGCTAATGTGACATCCGTGAAAAGTTTCCTGTCCGGGGTGCATGCAGAGTCTAGCAGGAATGACTTTACTTACCGTTGGAAGGATTAGAAGAATTACTACTATCCTAAACTCCACAGAACAAGTTTTCCAAAGACAAAATGAATTGAGTAGAATTTAGGAATCCACTATGATATCTAACCTGGATTAACATATCAAATAAACTGGCAGTCATAAATTGTTATGACAAGTCCTACTAAAATAACTTATAAATAACAATATATGAACAACACTGGAAACCTACTCAGATTTGTGCAGTTGAGATACTAACTATACACAGAAAAACTCACCATCATGACAGCCCAAATTTGAGTTAAAAAATAATGATATAACAGGGGGCATGCTAAACTGGGCAGGGGAAAATCCCCAAATCCTTAACCCTACACAGAGAATTCTAGGCAACTGAGAATTGTAAAGGATGGGAGAGATTGTCTTCCCCAGGGAAGAGCTCAATGGTCATTTGTCCAGTTCTAAACTATGACCCCTGAAAATCTATGTTACAAGCGAAATAAAACAGAATGATCAGGTTATATTTAGTATTTAGGAATATATGCTTACACATATACATATATTCATGAAATAGCAATTAACTTAGGAAATAAGGCCATAAGTAGGAAGAATGGAGAGAGTATATTTGGATTTGGAAGAAGGAAAGGATAGGGAAAATGTAATTAAATTGTAATTTCAAAAAATGCTTTCATGATGAGAAAAAAAACAATGAGCTAAATTTTTAAAAATTCTGGTAAGATTGTAATCTATTGCACTAAGACTTTAAAATACAGGAAAGAATCCGTGGGAACGTTTGATTATTCTTCTTCTTTCCATAACTTTCTATCTTAGAAGAGCCTTTTAGAAAATGCCTTAGATATACTTCCTTATAAAAGTCAACTTTATGAGTTTAGAGATTTATTAGACAAAAGTAACATGAAGTTTTACCTCACACTGGTTTTCTAAAAATTCTAAGAATCTTGTAACGTAAAGGAGGCAATCTCGATTGACTATGTTAACGTTCTCACGGTAAGGCTGGTCTGGAGCATGTCAGTTCTGCTGTTCTCTCTCCTGTTACTCCTGATGTCCCCCACCTATTCTCTTATAACCTTAGCACACAAAACTGTAGACTGGACCTTGTTCTATGGAGGGAAGAGTGCCATTTCTCTGAAGGAGGAAACTTAATCGTTTGTAGCTTCCAATTAGAAAAAGCCTAGGAGTCCTGTACATTAAGATGGAACACAAGCTACACTAAGGCGTGCTATAAAGCTCTTGACATTAAGTTGAACATTTTAATACTAATTAAGTACATGTCTAGGTTGTTCATAATCTGGGCATAAACTCTAGTGCCCGTTTTATCAAATTACATTTTGTGATGTGAACACCTTTATCACTTTGAAGATTTATCTCCGAGAGTAGGATCTGGAATACCTGAAGAGCTTAGATTGATTAGACTCAATCACAGTCTCTTATTGTCACAATGTGTACAAAGGTCACTTTTTTCTTTTTTTTATTCTGTTATTTTATTTTTTCTCTCATTTACTCGAAGGAAGCTGTGTTTAGAAGAAAAATTTAAATTTTTCTGAGCATTTAAATTTCCACAAATTTTTAGATGTTTATGCTTCTATACAATTTTAAAATACAAGTCTAAATGTAATTATGTATTTATAGAATGTGCTTAAGAGATAATTGAAACATATTCACCAATTAGAAAAATGCCATTATAATTTAGATTTGATATGTTAATTTGGGGGTATATGGACAATTAGATCTCTATGCTTATCAATATTAATTTGTGCATCAAGAAAGTATTACTCTGTTTTTATAAGTGTGTCATTTGAGAAGAAGTGATAAAGTTAGTGGCTTTATATAAGAAATTTCCATGTTATTTTTTTTGTATGGCTTTGGGAAAACCACCAATGCTTTGCTATTTTAGATCTGATACAAATCCTATTTTTTTACAAAAAAATTACTTAATATTATTATAAATATTTATTACAAAAATAGTTCATTTGACCTATTTTTATCATTCCCAAAGATACTGGGGATACACACACATTAAATTATACAGTATGTTACAAAATTCAAATTATTTAAATTCTAATACCAAGTAGAATAAGTAGGATGTGTGTGTGTGTATATATATATATATATATATATATATATATATATATATATATATAAACATATATATATATATATAAATTTATTGGCATTAGGTTTTCTTTTACTAGATATATTATTAAAATGATCTATATCTTTAGGTGAGAAAATAATTTTTCATAATTTCCTATACTTAATTTCTTCAATTATTTTCATAGAAAGATGTTCTTTCAGAAACATCATGAATACAATTCTGGTAAAATTGCCTTTATTTCTTTACTTTCTTTTTCTGAAGAGATAGGGGAAAAACAAACTGCTCACTATTCTCTTCTAACACACTGCAGTAATTCACCCAATTCACAAAAATATATGTGCCAGCCAGTTTCTCTCTGCCAGGCATCAGTCCTTCCAGGGACATCCACAAAGCAACCTGTAATTCACTTCAATTCTGACTCTATGTAGCTGGAGATAGTGTCAGAGCCCACAGTAGGAAGGTTCAATCCCAGGAAACTGCTACTATGTCTTAGACCTATTACACATAGCAAACTATAAAACATCCTTCCGATCAACACACTAGGAATCAGTATTGCCATGATTCACTCCCTGGGTTGGATTACTTTGCTAGAATGCCTCAGAGAAGCACTCTACTTTTCTCTTTATTACAAAGATTTTGGAAAAGAATACAGATGACCAACTAAATGAAGGGATGCACAGGTGTAGAGGAAAAAGACAAACTGGAGTAATACAATCTGGTGGAAAATGCTTTGGGATATATATGTGTGTGTGTGTGTGTGTGTGTGTGTGTGTGTGTGTGTGTGTATCCCATATATATACATATATGCTTGTCCTTTATGCTTGTCCTTTACAAATCATACATGTTTATAGCATATTATATCATTGCACTTCCCTTTCTTATGTCTATCCATCTCTGTTTACTCTCCTTCATCCCTAACAATCCCTTTTCAGATTCATAACACATTTAGTTTCACTCGGGGTATGTGTGTGAGACTGGTTTGGAATTACCCATGGCATCCTGGTAATGTCATCCATCATAGCCCAATAAAGACAATGACTGCATTCTCCCAGAAACTAACAAATAGAAAATAGTTCAGCAGTGAGGTATGAGACACTGCAGAGCACCTCTTTCCTCCTTTCCTGACTATTAGCGTGTCCATTCCTGCATAGACCCAGTGCAGATGTCTGCCGCTGCTTGTGTGTGTGTCATTGCTAAGGTTGTGCCTTAACCAGAAGATGCTCTTTTGTAGCCCCTCTCCCTATTTTCAACCTCTTACATCTTTTCTGCTCAGTCTCTTGTAATGTTGAATGAGCACTCATCTACCACTTATTCTGGGTACCTTATGAAGTCTCTGTATCTATTGCCATATGCTGGAAAGAAGCTTTTCTGATTAAGGCTGAGAGTGGCATTTCTCTTTCCATATAAGTATAAATATTTAAAAGACAAATTGATAGTAATTCAATTCAGCTAAGTAACAATATTCAATTACTTTCTGAAGCAGTGGTTTTCAACTTGTGGGTTGTGACCCCCTTTAAGGGTTACATAGCAGATATCCAGGATATCAAATATTTATATTATGATTCATAACAATAGCAAAATTACAGTTATGAAGTATCAACCAATAATTTTATGCTCGGCAGTTACCACAACATGAGGAATTAGATTAAAGGGTCTCAGCATCAGGAAGGGTAACAACCATTAATCTACTCCCTATGATCCCCCTCTGCCACATGTGATACTGATCAGATTTATGCTATACACTGTGCTATAAGACATGGGTTCCTTCCTATGGAAAGACCTCAAAATCTGTCAAAGAGCCATTTTCCTTTCACAGCAGTTGCAACAGAACTCCACACATGGACATATCTTGCCTGGCAGATTAGTTCCATAGTTTATAGGATTCAGAGCTGGGTAAGACAGCAGATGCCTTTTCTGTACCAGCATCCTGCATAGCACCTTCTGAGGTTTGAAATGTAGGTGTCAGAAAGGAAGCTTCCGGCTCATTTCCAGCTAGGTATCTCTATAGCATGCAAGCATGTTGTGTCAGGTAACTTCAGCAAATGTTTTTTAGCATCACATTCTGGTAGACAACCAAGTGGATAAACACTAACTGCCTGCATTGTTTTGGGGAAGTCTCTGGAAGTTTACCTGACCAACAACTCATAAGGAGTATACTGTGCCCACCAGTCAGGTTTTTGTTTGCTAACTCATGGTTTCTAGGAACAGATTTTCCATGAAAGAATTTTTCAAAAAACACTGGGTCTTAGAGTTTTCATGGAGGCTACATAATATAGTTCTGGCCGATCACATTATTGAGCAATGGATACCAACTCAACTTTAACCTCTGTCCCCTTATAAAAGATGAGATGTTAAATGAGGAAGTCTCTCTTCTACATCTAAGTAGCTGCCTTCTGAGGATCCTCAGAAACACATGGAGAGGATCTCATTATATAGCATTATAGATATTTATTTATATAGCATTATATAGCATCTCATAAGTGGACCTCCTTGAAACAAAAGACTTTTTTTATTACCCAAGTACTTGCAATGGAATTAGGAACATTATCAAAAACCAGTGTCAAAGCCTAACTGCTTTAGCAGTATCCTTAAGTAAAACTCTTCAGAAGCACCATGTCAGCAACTTGGGCAGAAAGAAATATATGTATTTCATATTTATCAATTCTGGTAAAATTGAAAGAGTACCTATTTCATTTACAGTGGATATCATAGATTTCAGTGAGGAAGAATTGTCACACCATATCTGACTGCATTTTGTAAAGATTAAAAATATCATGTAACAGGTGTGTGTGTATTTGTGTGTGTGTGTGTGTGTGTGTGTGTGTGTATGTGTCTTCACATTCTTACATACATGTGTTTTCCACAATAGTATGTAGAGAAAACATTTCAAGACTTGCTTTCTTTCTACCAAGCATGGTTTTATATTCAGGGATATGCAGCAAGTGCTCTACCTGCTAAGCCATCTCCCTGTTTGTCTGAGTACACTTTGTTAAAGGAACATAGCTAGGCAAATTCTTTGGGAGAATGGGAAAAGTGGTAGAGATAACAAGAAGAAGATAGCTTCAATAAGCATCATGCCACCATGTTGGGGCCATGCTATCATAGTATAATTTCAGATAAATCTGAGGAAGAAAATAGTTCATTGAGAAATGCTAGTCTTTAACAGCAGCATTTGGACACTGAACTTACATAAGCAGACCCCTAGAAATGACAGCTACAGAGACTCAACAAATTTGTTCCTTAACACGTATCTTATTAATTAAGTAGAACAGAATTAAAGAATGTTTATCTTGCCTCTGATTCATCTGAGGTAATGCTTGATTGCTTATTGGTACCCTGTCAAAGCCAACACAGAGTTAGGCATGGGGAAGATGTCCATATGAATTGTTTGATTTTGTTCACAGAACATTTAACATTTCCTATTTTTTTCTCTCTACATGCATGCCTGTATCCAATAGGCCAGAACCTGTTTTGTGGACAAAGGATGGTGCAGAATTACCAGATCCTGATCGAATGGTTGTGAGTGGTAGGGAACTCAACATTCTCTTTCTGAACAAAACGGACAATGGCACTTATCGATGCGAAGCCACTAACACCATTGGCCAAAGCAGTGCAGAGTATGTCCTCATTGTACATGGTAAGTTCTTTTGGAAAACATTACATATGAATGGAAGAAAATTGTGGTGGAGAATGGTTCAAATCTCTCAAATAGTTCTAATCCGTCAAAATTGGATGGAATAGGTCTTTTTTTTTCTTTCAGAAGGACATCTTAGGAGTATAAATATCTCTAACATATATATTTAATATATTTCAAGTTTGGCTATTAAGAAGAAATAAAAGCATTTGTAGAAAAATAAAATTATTTAGTGAAAAGCCTAATGAGAAGTAATTAAGTTTGATATTTGATAGTGACTTGTAAATTATGTTAGTTGATATCTTAAAATTTACCATAAGTGGTTTTATGTTACAATTCAGAGCACTGGAAAACATTTCTCTTAAACTAACTGCATTTTACTATCATCAAATGTGCTTCTTAAATACTGAATTGTGGCACACAAAAGACACTGAAGTTTAGTAAGAACAAGTTTGCAGTACTAATGATTAATTTCTTATGAGTGATAATTTGAAATTATTTTATCTTCACTGTGCAAAATTGGTTTGAATGCAAAAAGGTCAGAAAACCATTATGAGAAAAGAAAATGACTGTTTTACTCTACTTCCACCTTGGCTTCCTCCTAAGGTAGCTTTAATTTATAACTAGAAGGAAAACTCTTTGTGTAAGCTGCATAAAATACTGTAATGAATGCAGTTAGCTTGCCTTATAGAATAGCCCCCGGCAAGTTCTCATAGATGCCAGAGTGCATCATGGGTCTCTGTGAGAAAGAATTAGCAGCAACAATGTCTCCCTCATATATTGCACAAAGCCAAGTTTTTCTAGGCATATTATTGTATCCATTAAACAATTACAGAAAGGGAGCTACGAGTGAATAAAACAAAGTGCAGTGATAAATTCAATGGACTTTAAGAATTGTGGAAAGAATGTGCTTACTGTCTTTCATCTGAGTCAATGTATAAATGCTGCTAGAAACATGGATGAATCACCTAGCTCTCAATTTAAAAAAAGTCAACAAAATATTTGAGGGATTAAGTCTAACTCTTTGAAAAGATTTAATTTTCTGAAAAAAAAAAACATGTTTTGTTATATTTCTAAGGATTCTTTTGTTATAATACTATAGAGGATGAAGAAAATAATATAATAACATAGTTCTCTCATTTTCAAAATTGTGGTTGATAAAATCTATCTTTTTAATATTACACTGCTATAGTAAAACTATAAAGATACATGGTGAATAGAATTTTCACAAATACACTGGAAATTATGGATTCTGGTTTGCATTTCTAATACATTGTGAACCTTGAGAAAGATCCTTACTCTTATTGTAGTAATTAGGCTGGAATTAAGTGTGGTGAACTTATGTAGGTGAAATGCCACCTTTTTTTGCAAGTCAGATTATAAGAACTACTGCTGCAGTCCCAAAAATTCCTCAGAATCTAAGAGCAGGATCCAAGAGAATATATCTATAGACAACGTGTGCACAATCTAGTATCCCTGATGTATCTTGTTTCATTAGTGCTACCCTCAAATTAGTAAGACTCCTGCCTGCATGTTGTATAGTATGACAAGCTGTGCTGACAAAAAATGGACCTTAAAACCATGGAGAGTTGTACAAGAAGTGACTGAAGAAGTAATATACCCCAATGAAAGTATGTCACTTGTTTCTTTAAAGCAATTCAAGTGGGGAAAAATTCATGCTACCTCGGCATTTTCCAGCTGGCAACAGCACAATTTTGCCAAGAGCCAAGCTACCTTTAAGTTGTTGGCAGTTGACATATTTCTAATAAATACTTCTCTAAGCACTTTTCAAGAAGTCATTTTTGGCTTTTACTCTTGAACTCCAATTCATCAAAAGCACCCCATAGATTAATGCTATTCATGCTGCTAGATAAATACTGTGAAGCTCAACAGCAGTTTACCTAGTATTATTGACACACATAATGAGAGGCTCAGTGAAACAGTGAAACCATATTGCACTGTGTTTAAAGGGGGTTCCAGTTGGGTTCATTACAAACTAAAGGGTACTTTTCCTCTTTGCACACTGGGTATAATGTTTCATTAGTCATTGGTTGTATACATGTAAAAGCTACACTCTTCTATTAATGGTTTGACTGTTTCAAAACCCTGCTAAATGACAAAATTTGAGTGGCATTTTGATCTATAATTGGTGTTGCATGCAATCACTTACAATAACTTTACCCTTTCATATTTTACACCAACGCTTATTTTTGCATCAGCTGTGATGAATTAACATAACTCTTGTACAGAAGGTATTTTTTATGACTCAGGACTCATGTCTGAACCGACCACAGTTGCCTGAATCTATTGAGTCCTGAATTGATGGAGATTGGAATATGGCCCTGTAAAAAAAAACATCAACAATACAGATGCGAGTCTTTGGTTAGATATTATTCTTTGAATGTCAGTGGTAGTGTTAAAGTTTTATGATATTTAATTGTTATAAGCCCTGAAATTTTGGGTTATGTGCACTGAAGGTTTTCTTCATCTCCTTTATCCCATTACATTTTGAAAATTTCAAATTTAAGAATGCAGATGGCAGCTTGAGCCACTGGTTTAAACCTTGCCTTTAATGAAAGTTCCTAAAGAACAAGAAAATTTTAAGTTCCTGCTAAAAGAACCATAGGAAAATTCTTGCAATATCCAACATTGTTAATGCTAATATTTATAGCAGGATAAGTTCAATAAACTGTCTTGTTTCTCCAAGCAGCATGGACCCAGATCAACCTTTAACTTCTGAAGGGTATAGCAGATATTTGTGGGTACAGATCCTTATCAGTGATATTAATCTAATTCATTTGGTCTAGAATGGTTGGTAAGAGTTACATTGCTTCATATTTATTTCTCATCAATTGAATTAAACTTCCCTTTTCAGGGAAATAGGGATTGGGATGGCTCAACTATTGAAGGTACTTGCTGGCAAGCCTGAGTATATTTGAGACATATAGGGTAGAATGAGAAAACCTATGTGAGTAGTTGATCTCCCTTCTCTACACCTGGGGCTAGCACATGCCTGAATTGCAATAAGTAAATAAAAGCAATACAATTTTTGAAGTCTGTATTATTTTTTTAAAAAAAATCACAATTATATGAGATATGAAGGTTTTGATACATAATATGTATGGAGAGTGAGAAATAAATTCAGACATCTCAAATCTTTACTTACTTCCTTCTCAGATTTTTCAGTGTATTTTAGTTAATAATCTCATATTAGAAAAATTTATAACACCTACATCAAATATACAAACAAACACATATGGTGGACAATGGACAGTAACCAAATACACAAAACACACACGCACACACACACACACACACACACACACAGACATACACATGTGCGCTCACACACACGTGTACACATACGTGTGTATGTGTGCGCTCGTGTGTGTGCGTGCATGTGCTAGACAGAGAGAGGGTAGGAGTGAGCGAGCGAGCCAGCAAGCAAGCGAGCAGGAAAGATGAATTTACTAAATAATCATGTATGAATGTCTTTGCTCCAGATCTTTTTAAAACATCGTATACAGAATATTATGTCAGCAAACATTCCTAAAGAATAAGAAATTCTAGCATCAATGCTCTTCCTGAGAGTTGTAAGGAAATACTGCATGGTAGGCAGATCAAATTGCCAGCTGTTCCTTTCTTCTACTGGTAGCAGCAGAATTTGAACAGGTACACCCTATTAGGCAAACCTTTGGGGCATCAATGTCAAAGCTGCAGTGGAGAAATGGTATGGAGCTTGTATGGTAATGGAGACACAATATTACAGAAAGTTCCCATGAAATTCCTCTTCCTTATTCAAATTTATCCTTTGTTTCACCAAAACAATATTTACATGTAAGTTAATTTTTTTTAACCATTGTCCAACTTATTCTACTGTGTCCTTATTTTCTTCTACAAATCATATTTTCAAAATTTAATCATTCCTTTATCTTAACTCATGCTGTGCTACTTTTGAATGAAATTACATACTATATACTTGCCCATGTTTTAACTTTATGCATTCATATATTCTTTTGTAGGAATTTTAGTTTTTACAACCATGTAAAACAAGAAAATTATGGGCAGCTATTATGTTGGTACCACAGATTAAAATAGAATGGCAACTTGCTTCTATTTTTATTCTCCCAATCAAAGGAGAATGAATGAGTTGTTGATTTAATAGCTCTAAAATATCACTGTTCATTTTTAGTTTATTTGTATTTGTAGGTGTTTATTGAAATAAGTAATGATGAAAATGACATTCCCATTGTTTACAATACAATTGCTTCAGTAATGACACATTTAAATAGCACACATATGTGTAACATGTGACCTGTCACATTTCATTGTTTGCTGGAAAGAACCATTAGAGAGTATAGTTTACAAACTTAACAGTAAGAGACTCTTTCTACTATAAATTTCTATATGCTTATAGTCTAATGAAGAGTTTCAAGCTATTAAATGTATCTTTCCAGTTTTTAAAAATCAGTTACAACTGCTATTTTCCCTCATATTTATTGCTAATCAAAAATATCAAAAATGCTCCAAGACAGAATACCATACACATTAAAATTATAGAACATCGGGACAAAGGTAACTTGTAAGCTTTGTGGCTCAATATACCTCTCCAAACGCTAGGGAAAGTATCTTCTCTCCACCTGGATGTTGGGCACCCAAAGCAAAGGACTTGCTCGCTATGGTAGAAAAGCAAATAGAGGCAGGGAAAAGAAGCTTATTTTCGCTACGAGAAACATTCTAGTGTATCACTGCTTTCAGATATTTTCCCAATGTACAGAAAATAATCACAAACTTTAAGTTTATTACTATTTGATTATAACTCTAACAAAATTAGACAGGTGTAGTTGAGTGATATAATTGATTTTCAAACAGATTGATCTTAATTTTATATCTTAAAATCCCTATTAAATTCTTGTCATAGATATTAATAAATTCTATTATCATATGCACATACCTACTATGAGAGGCTAAATTTTACATTTCATAACAAGAATAGCCATGGTTAATAGGTAAATGATTATATATTTATTTATTACTTGCCCAGTTATATTCCTGGGTAAGAGGATTCTTATGAGATCATGATGGCATCCAAAGAGTGGACTTTGTGTAGATTAGGAAAGAGAAGACTGGGTCATGAACAGATAGCTGTACAGAGTAGCAAACATTAAATAGCGATGCAACTAAAATCTGTCCTGTCATATAGAGACAGACCTAGTCAGCTGGTAAATTAATTATGTGTGCTCATAATGAGCTTTCTTTAGAAACACGAATGGAAAATATGGAGCACAGAATAAAGAGGATAGAGCAGACATCCCTTTGCAACAACAAACACTAAAAATGCCAAGCCCCAGAGTTGCTGGTCTCAGCAGTGCTGTCTGAGATCTTCCCACATAGTCACTGGTTAGATGATTTTTTTATATATGTATACTATATTTTTTCTATTTCTCTATAACCTTTCTCTCATCTGCAGTCTATAAGACAGTAAACACAGTGAAGAAATCAATGTCACTCAAGTCTTCTTAGTTGGCTTATGTGCAAAACTAGTTAGACTACAGTTTTCCCACTGTATACAGAGTTCTTTTACCGAAAAACATGGTCCTGAGTTGGCTCATCTCAGGACCAACTCAGGTCCAACTCAGGACCAACTCAAGCATTATGTCATGGCCTTTGAGAGAGAATTTTTGCTCTGAGTTTCAGAAACTATAGATTTGTACATAAAATCACACACCAGTGGAAGGAGAGGTCCTTGGTCCTATGAAGATGCCCAGTGCAGGGAAATCGAGGGCTGGGAGGTGGGAGTGGGTGGGTGTGTGGAGGAATACCTCATAGAAGCAGGGGGAGGGAAGATAGGATAGGGGTTTCCTGGGAGGGAGAGAAACTGGGAAAGGGGATAATATTTGAAATGTAAATAAAAAAGTATCCAATTAAAAATATATATATACTTATAGCATCTTGCCTTGTAGATGGCACAAATAATGTATTATATACTGTTTGTGAATCTAAAATAACCCTTACCTCATTTCTACTCATCTACTATGGTCATCCTGTGAATGCTAACTACAAGGGAGGTTCCCAGCCTGTCCTTGCCTTTTCATTGACCTCTTGGAACAAGGCATTGAAACATTTTCTAATGGGCAACCTAAAATCATACGTGTGAAAGAAGGCATTCACTAATATTGTGTTTAAGAAACTGACACTTAAGTTTAGTTTTAGATTTTTCAGCTGTTTTTGGAAAACTCAGCTACTCTTAAATTTAAAAAATAGTTGTCAAGTAAGTAACTTGATACTTGTAGTGTGGTGACTAAATTGGTATCCTTCCCAAACCAGTTTTTTGTAAAATATGTTTGTGTGTGAGAGAGAAATGGTCACTTCCCCAATATAAAACACTTCTAATTATAACGTAAAAGACTGTGAAAAGCTAGCCCAGCTTTCAAAAGGCATGGCTTAATGCTTAGAATCATAGATAGATGATAGACACATAAATATCCTTATCTATATATAGATAAGTGGAAAGATAGATGATACAAGATACAGAAATAGATTATAGATGATAAATAAATGATCCATGGGTAGATAGAAGATAGACAGATGATACATATAGATCAATATATAGAAAAATAAATAAATAATAAACAAGCAAATAGATAAATAAAAAAACTATAAAAGAATGAATGGGTATGATATCCTATACCTGTGATCCAAGTACCTAGGAAGTAGAACAGCACATCAGAAGCTCATGACCATCTTCAGCTACTTCCATATCCCAGGCCAGACTGAGCCATATAATTTCTAGTCTCAGAGAGACAAAAAACAAACAAACAAACAAACAAACAAAACCCACAAAAACAAACAAAATAATAGCTCCCCAAAACAAAACATGAACAAAAACCTCCAAACCAAAACTGTAGATTTCTAAATAATGAAAGAAACATCTCTAGAGAAGTCATTGTCAGAAATCCATTACTGTGTTGGCAAGTGAAAGGGGAGCCATGGAAAACACCATTTAATCAAGTAATTAAAGAGAGTTTTGAACCTCAGGCTTGTTGGAGTAAAACGTGGGTCACTTAGTAAGCACAGGGGTTTTTCTATCTGAGAAGTACAAATTGATATTAGCATTTTATGACATTAATTGTTTTCAAGTATGCAAAACATTTTTGGAAGTTTACAGACTGATATCATTTGTAATCTAGGGTACCATATACATTTTATTCATTGTACTTCAAAGGCAGACTAATTCTTTAGGAACATCGCCTCTTAAAATTACATGCAAAAAGGTTAAATGCATGGCTGTCAGAACACCTTTCTTTTAGGTCAGTTTGACTTCTCAAAATCAAGAATCAGGTTTAAAAAGAATTATTTAAATTACCAGACCAAACTCTCCACTTTTAAAACATTAAGAAATTTGGTTAAATTAAATAATGTGCAAAACACCTCTTGATTCCTTTATCATAGAGCACACATTTAAAAACACTTTCTGCTTGCTCAATATTTTTCATACTTCCTCTTAGTATCTGTTACTTCATTTACTTTTCCTTAGAAATGGCATCCAATCATGTGACCTACTTTGGGTAAAATATTCCAGGCAAGGACTGAATGTCGGCCTAAATGATGCAGGAGCATCCAAGCTGAAGGCATTTTTAGATCCTGCCTTTAGTTTCACTTTACTTGTGTCAGTTTGGAAAGTAATGTGTTTTAAAGGGGAAAATACATATTTCCATTCTTCACATAAGACATTGATTTTATTAATAAACTTTCCTTGTAATTACATAGAACTTTTGGTGACCATGTACAGTTTAATTGCATCACTTACTGTCTTAGTCAGGGTTTCTATTCCTGCACAAACATCATGACCAAGAAGCAAGTTGGGGAGGAAAGGGTTTATTCAGCTTACTTCCACATTGCTGTTGATCACCAGAGGAAGTCAGTACTGGAACTCAAGCAGGCCAGGAAGCAAGAGCTGACGCAGAGGCCATGGAGAGATGTTTCTTGCTGGCTTGCTTCCGCTGGCTTGCTCAGCCTGCTCTCTTATAGAACCCAAGACTTCCAGCCCAGGGATGGCACCATCCACAAGGGGCCCTACCCACTTGATCACTAATTGAGAAAATGCCCCATAGCTGGGTCTCATGGAGGCATTCCCCCAACTGAAGCTCCCTTTTCTGTGATAACTCCAGCCTGTGTTAAGTTGGCACACAAAACTAGCCAGTACAATTGACCCCTTGTCAACTTGACACACAAACACATCACTATTAAGCCTCAATCCTCACTTTTTTATTCATCCCCAAGATCTAAAGTCCCACAGTCTTTACATATTAAAAGTTCAGTCCATTTAAAATATCTAATATTTTTTAAAATTCAAGGTGTCTTAACTGTGGGCTTCACTAAAATACTTTCTTCCTTCAAGAGGGAGAAATATCAGGGCACAGTCACAATCAAAAGCAAAAATCAAACTCCAACCATCCAATGTCTGGAATCCTCTCATGATCTTCTGGGCTCCTACAAGGGCTTAGGTCACTTCTCCAGCTCTGCCCTTTGTAGCACACAGCTTGTCTTCAAGGCTCCAGATGCCTGTACTCCACTGCTGCTGCTGTCCTTGGTGGTCATTACATGGTACTGACATTTCCAAAACTGCTGTCTTCCGCTGTAACTAGGCTTCAACAATAGCCTCTCATAGACTGTCTTCAGGGTACCAAGCCTCAACTCTTTTGCATGACCCCTTCAGTCCTGGGCCATCAATTGCAACTGAGACTGCACCTTCACCAATGGCCTTCCATGGTTTCTCACTGTGCTGAGCCTCGGTCGCTCTTCATGACCCCTTCATGCCTTCAAAATCAGTACCACCTGGGTGACTCTTACACATTACCAAGTCCTGCTACAGCACAAGGTACAACTTTGGCTATCTCTGGAACACAGTCTCTTTGCTCTCAGAAAACACTTTCCAGAAGATGTCACCTCAATGTTGCTGGTCTCTTCTTAATCATCACTGATTTCTTAGCTCCAGCTAACCAGCATCAATCGTCCCAGTAATGCAAAGTTTTCACTTTAGTAGTTCTGGTATCTTGTTAATCACAGCTGATTCTTCAGCCCCAGCTAACCAAAACCACAGAATCTTCACAATCAAAATAGCAATGGCCCTGATAGAGTATTTAATCTTCCCTCTGTAATTTCACAAAACAGGCCTTCATCTTCTGCACTGTTCTCAACATTATCTTCCAAGCTCCTTCATAACATCCCATAGAGCTCTTAACAACCAATGGCTCTTCTAGCTCAAAGTTCCAAAGTCCTTCCACAGTCCTCCCCAAAACATGGTCAGGTGGTCACAGGAATACCCCACTATGCTGGTACCAATTTGTCTTAGTCAGGGTTTCTATTCCTGCACAAACATCATGACCAAGAAGCAAGTTGGGGAGGAAAGCAAGCCAGTAAAGATCATCCCTTCATGGCCTCTGCGTCAGCTCCTGCTTCCTGACTGCTTGAGTTCCAGTCCTGACTCCCTCTGGTGATCAACAGCAATGTGGAAGTAAGCTAAATAAACCCAACTTGCTTCTTGGTCATGATGTTTGTGTAGGAATAGAAACCCTGACTAAGAAACCCTGACTAAGACACTTTCCAATTTGGGGAGGCAAGATTTTTTTTTTTTTTTTTTTTGGTTATTATTATCTTTGTATAAGGATTGATTCCATTTAGCATCAGAAGTCAGTGGAAGAGACCAGGAAGACATTAAGAGAATTGGAGAAGGGTTCTTTTTATGGGACGAATGGGTTTATGATAATTCTCTTGTAGAGGAGGCTCACAATGCTGAGTTGAGGTCCTGTTAGCCTGATGTCTGCCAACTCAAGGAGAGGTCTGGACTTGTCATTCCTTTATGCTATGACTTAAATAGGCTACTACCTGTGGCTGAGTATAATGGAGGCAGATAAATGCCCTTCTTTACAAAAACTAAAACCAGTAAGCATGCCCCTTCCTAGTACTCCCGATGGCTTCAGAATGCGCATTAGAATACTAAGGATTTGACATTATTTTGGAAGTCAGAGAGATATGAACTCTTTATAACACAATAATAACTCTTTCTTAATCTTGTATCTTCAAAATCCTACCCCTTTGTGTTCCCATCAAGAAACAGCTCTTAAAGTGAACCGATTGCCCCTCGAGAACGGGTGTTTTGTGCCGTCAAGTCGAAAGGGTGTAGATGTGTAGACCTCAGACTCAATGACAGCAGCTTTTCTCCCTATTTGGACAATAGTCTTTGGAAAAACAAGCAGCTTTGGCTTTGGGGGCTCTTTAGACTTAATTTTGTTTCAAAAATCCCCCCTGAATGCCATTTTTAGAAAGAGAAATTGTGAGGAAACAAAACAAGTTGACAAGTTAGAAATTACACACTACATTTATAGACAGCACAATATACCTTTAACCTGAAAAACTCCTTATTAGAAAACAAAAGTCTTGCACTGCGCGGCAGGTTATTGTGTGCTGTGCCTGCTGGACGTGTCTTCATCCTGACAGGGCTATATAGGGTCTGCTGTGCTCTAACAAGCCCCCTTAACAAGACCAGATTCCCATGTTTTCTAATTCCTTCATTAACATTTGAAGGAAGGGATGCTTTCCCACTATTTTGATTGGCGTTTATCATTTTGGAGTCTAACAATTCTAAGCTGCTGACACCAGCACTCAGAGCTGAAGCTTTTTCAGAATGCTCTACTTTATGTTTTAGACTAGTCTTTCAGATTTGTAGATGTTTAGAAGGAATTTCTACAATATTTTCTGCAAGCGGTGCAACTATTATACCTTGTTTAAATAATGGTTACATATGTAATGCCCTTAGAACTGATATATTGCTAACATACCCACCTTATATTAGCATCTATAAAACATATAACTATGAAGGAGCTCCCAAAATATACCATTAAGTAAATTATCTGTTGCATTAAAATGTTTGCTTCATGAAAAAAAAATACAGTGAATGGTAAGTACCAAGTGAATACTATATATTCCTCAGACTTGCAATTGGTCCTGGGAGCAGAGGTGGTGGTGGGGGTCGGGGGACTATATTTGTGAATAAAAAAGACGACTTTTTGTAAGGCTAAGGTGGTGGTTTGTGGTTTGATTTGGAAAACAAAATGGATGGTAATATATAGTAAGCAGACACAGAGTTTCTGAAAGGTGTTTGCAGATAGAGAAAGAAACACGAATTAAGATGCTTCTCATATACGAGCATAGGACTTGACAGAAAGACATAAAAGAGGAGATGCTGTGAAGCCGACTGAGACAACGAGAAGATGACACAGAGTTGGATCTGGAACTTGAAGAAAGCACCTGAGGCAGGAGTAGATGTCCTTTTGTGTGTCCAACTCAGAGCTCTGTATGATCTAAAACTGATATAATGGGAAATGAAATAAACACACGGAACATGTAGGCTCTGAGACCCTCTAGTCCTTGATAGAGGGCATCTACGTGGAGGTGGGGGGGGCACAAGGTGTGGAGTGCTGAGCACAGTTTTTGGAACTAAGATGGAGTGGTAATAGACTGATGTATTTATTATAAAACAAGCTTCCCAATGCTCTTCCACACAGAAGTTCCTTAGTACCTGAGCTCACATGATTCTTCATGTACGTAAGTAGGTTGTAATAGAATATCTTGAATGAGAGAGCATTTATTTGGAAGTCAGCATTAGCCTCACGAGTCTCACTTGGAACTTACTTCAAGTAAGTTCTTGCACTACTGTTCTGTAGCCCAGATATAGGGATTTGTCTGGCATTCTTTAAATTTTTTAGAAGTTTTATTTTATACAATATGATTATTTTAAATTCCTCGCAATGCATAGATTAGATGCACATAAACTCATAAACCAACTTGTATGACTTAAAACTTTTTCTGAGTCTCCTATGGATATAAATAATGTAATTTTCCTTTAAAGGAAACCTCTGTGTTTACTTTATTATATGTGTTGAATGATAGAGACCCTTTATTTTTAAAATTTTAAATATTTACTTACATAGTATACAGCACATTATATTATATAGCCCTGAAATATATGCATACTATTATTCAGTAAATTGGGTTTGCATATTTAAATTTTAATGATACCTGGAATTCAATGAATTTATTTAACAACCCATCTAAAATAATGGAATTTAGTCTGTTAGCAAAAGAGTATTTAAAAGTCAATCATGATTTAGAGAAATTGGTGTTTTATATTTCTATGTATTATAATCAAAACAGTTTAAAATTGCTATGAGCTGATGTTGCATTGAAATAAATTCATTCATAAGTTTGTCTTCATGTTTGGTTATTAAGGAAATAACTGAGGGGTCTCTTGTTTGAATTAAAAGATGAGCTTAATAATTTCTGTAAAGTTACTAATATCCATGATCAAATCTAGATAAAATATAATTACTTTTATTTGGTAGAGTTTTCCAAGTAACTTTTTTTAACATTCTTAATATTTTTAAACATTAATTCTTTACTAATCATGATTTAAATTCCGAAATATATAATATATACACTTCATTCCTTTTGTAAATTACTGATGATGAACTTACCATTATATTTTATTCATATGTTTTGGTTATATATTTTGTGTGTACTTAAACCTTCACACATATGCAAAGGGCTGAGTTATTTCCTTTATCCACAGTGTATGTCCTGGGTTTTGAACTCAGCTCCTCAGGGTTGCCATCGGGGAATTTTACATGCTGAACCATTTGACTCCATAATTCTAGTTTCACATGAATATCTCAGGAACTGATTAAGTTAATATATAGTACATTTTCCAAAGAACAATACTTAAGACAAAGTATTGACCTTGTACAAATTATAGATGAAGTATTATGTAAAAGTATTGAGTTTAGTTGTCATTGTACTTTTACTACTTATAAATCATACTTATATATCATAAATTTGACTGTAACTTCACATACATTGATTATGAGATCCATGTTCCAATATCCTATGAATAATAATGGAATGTTAGTACATTTGTATATATACATATATGTGTGTGTGTGCTTCAAGATCTTCTTAAATTAATGTATTCAGCATGTTATAATATGAAAAAATCTGAAAAATATATAAGTAACATATAGGGAACAAAAGTAAATTATTTTGTGTTATAGAAAAAAATTAATAAATTAAATTTACACAAATATTTAGTATGATATCATATGTGTATGTGATTAACTTTTATATAAAAACTGTGTTTTATTCTTTGAAGAAAATGAACAGATAAATAGTAAAAAAGAAATATGGTTATGTTTTATATCTTGATGCTTTATTGGATTATTTCTTGGTATGATAGTATAATGGTTTAAAAATATAACTGATTCTTGAAACATCAAAAATTTAGGGTGCAGGCATTGTGGCACTTGAGAGGCAGAGACAGAATGGACTTCACAGCAATTTTCAGGCTAGCAAGAGCTACACAGTAAAAACCTGTCTTATAAACAGAAGGCAGGTGGTTAGAAGTGTTACATCTCACGTTTCTATGGGAAAATGTAAACCCAATGTGTGATCATTCTCTAAAGGACCAAAATTAATACTTTAAGCATCCATCACTGAGGTATTTTCTATGTTTTATCAAGTATTGCTACTCATTTATAGAAGCAAGACATTTCAAAAGCAAAGCTGAATTTTATAAAAAGGGAGAAAGAATATTTAGACTTAGAAAAGCTTCTGAGAGTCATCTGATAATGTCTGCTTCTCCAGTTCCTGATCAAGCTGCCCATGCTTATAGATCTTGAGCTGTGAACACCTCTAATACCAGTATGGGGCCATTAACAAGTCATCTTTAATTGGGCATAATAAGTCACTTCTTTCTACTACTGTTGTTTTGATTATATTCCGTGACTGAAAGAAGAAAAAAGTACATTGTAGCTCTAAAACATACTCTTCAAAAAATAACATTTTTTTCCTGTATGAAGATGTAGAGGGTGGTTTTGAAAGAAGTGCTTTACTCTTTTAATTCTATTTTAATTAATTCATCCTGTTATACATGGGCATTTTCTAGTTCTCCTTAGTCTTATTTTTATACTGAGCAGTAACTTCCTGCTAAGGTGAATTATTAAGTGGTAAAAGACCAGAATCAAATTAGATCAAATAGAAAGTTTAAGTATGTGCCAGAAGTTTCATACAATTTTTGCATTCTTTCTGACATTTCTAACTAATTCCACCTAATTTCACATCGTTTAATTTTACCTGTTTCTAATTATCTTCTAGAACTGGGTATTTTAGGCTATTTCAACTTTTACTATTCCACAACAGAGATGAAATAATTCAAATCAGAAATTACTGATGACCAAAAGACAGGGGGAAGAGTCATGGAAACTAAGCATATTTAAAAAGCTATAGAGTGCATTGACTATGAAGCATATTATATCATTTGTACATATTAAAAACATATAATTGTAAAAAATTTAAAAAACAAACAACAACAATAAAAAACATATAATTGTGGTTGGGAAAGACTTATTCTCAGCACACCTTTTGTGCACACTTGTCACCAGTCACACATGATTCTTGAAGAAAGGGTGGAAGAACATGATGGGAGATATTTGGGAACCAACCATGTGCCAGAGACTGGCATACTTTCTCATCTGTCTGCACATATCTTAAGACTTTTATGAGTTTTTTAAATTGTATTAGTAAGGACTGAAATTACTAACACATTAAATGGTAGATAATGCTAAACGATTCTATATTTACTATACTGGACACTTGTAAGAGATTAGATTGGTCCATTCTTGAATTCTTAGAAAACATGAACATCTATAGGCTCCCAAATAATCCAGGGTTCCTATTACTGCTGAGATGAGAAAAATGGAAATTACATCTAAATAATATTTTATTTGGATGAACTAAACTAAACAAATTAATAATAAGCCTATTATATTGGGCAAGATTTTATAGTAAAATAAAAAATCTAATTTTGAAAAGTTGCTTTTTTTCCCTAGATTAATGGTTAAGACAATGTTATTCCATGTTACTGTTTGATAGAAAAACTAATCTCACAGTCTGTGATAAATTTAGTTATATCAGACTCCATAAATAGACTTTAAAGATAAAGTATTCTTTGTTCTTAAATATTGTAGTACTAGATGTTCATTTTGAATTTTTTTTTTACAAAAATAAATTTGAGATCATTCTAATAAAAATAAATTATTTTATATTTTAGGGAGGCATAAAAAAATTAACTAATTTTTTATTCAGTACATTTCCATTTACTTCTATTGTATGTAAAACCTTTTAAAATGCTTACTAAGAAGTAAGAGCATAGGATAAAAAAGTAGCAAATATGAAGTCTATGAGCATAAATACACAATTTTTATTCATTCACAACATTCTTTCTAAAACCAGTGTCACCTTATGATCACGATAGATTGCTCCCCAGGCAATACCCATTGTCCCTAGTGATTAATGTGACACTGTTGAGTTTTCAGGGGTTGTTTTCTTAATTTGACTGGCCAGGAAGCATTTTCCCTGTTGAAAAACAGATGTAAACATCAATACTCAAGATAAGAGAGTGATCTCCTGCTGCTTTCGATGTTTTCAGTGTGGAGAATTCAGCGGGTACAGTCAGCAGATGGAGTAGAGCAATTTATCAGGGTAAAGTGCTAGAAACAAGTTTGGTGTGACTCGAAGACTTTTACTGAAAGAATGACAAGCAACCTTTCAACAGCCAAGTCATCTGTCAAGAATTGTGACCATTTGGGGTTGCATGACAAACATATGAAGTCAAACCCCAGTATAGTAATTCCAGGTAATTGGGGAAGTATTTCTAATTCCCTTGCTGTGTAAATTATATGCCTAGCTGCGGGGAACAAAATTTCACTCCAGAGATTATCCGGAGGTTTTTTCATCACCTGACACTGGAAACATTGCTTGAGGTCTCTGCTTCTCTGAATACCTTAGACTGGTTTTAATGAAATCAAGGAAGATTTGGTCTTTGAACATTACTAAGCTGCTCTTTTGGCTCACCGTTTTATCCCTGGATTTGAGTTAAATTTTAATTTATGACAATTTGACTAATTATGGATTGGAAACTGAGCGGTATTTTTCAAATCCTCATTCAGTATCTTCTCTTTGGTGTCCTGTATTTAAATAAATCATAAACCTTTCTTCAGACATCACATCGCGGGCTCCATGCTAGTTAACTCGATACTTGTTAAAGACTCCTAGGTACTGCAAATTTGTTAGAAGGCGTTACCAGCTAATTGGGGTAAGAATTGCAAGACTTTAAACTGAACATTAACATCGTTTGTGAAACCAGGAGGTGCACAATAACAATTGCAATAACCATTGCCTTCCTTTGTTTGCTTCTAAAGATTACACTCATCCTATTTCCTATCACTTTCCTGAGAGGAAATACAGAGGCACTTAACATGCATATACATGCTCATCGTTAACACTCCTTTAATCTTATCTGGTGGTATTTGTGTTTCTTTCTGTATGTGGTGTTTCATTGTTTACTTCTTTGACAACGCATGTCATTTTTATTTTACATATATGTATTTCACTACTGCATGTGAGCATTTTCGAAAGCCCCAAAGAACAAGTGAAGTCTTGTCATTTTAAATTTCACTTGAAACTTTGCACGTGATTTACTTATTCTCAAACCTAGCTCCTTGATATTTCTCTTCTCTTCTCTTCTCTTCTCTTCTCTTCTCTTCTCTTCTCTTCTCTTCTCTTCTCTTCTTCTTCCTCTCTCTCTCTCTCTCTCTCTCTCTCTCTCTCTCTCTCTCTCTCTCTCTCTCTCCTCTCTCTCTTTGTGGAGCATAATAGAGAAGTGAAAGAAAAATGACAGAATCTGTGTGTGGCGGTTGTTGTGTACACGTTATTCCGTTTCAGCTTTAAGTGATTATGCCTTAATAAGATGTGTGTATTTATAATTTGAATCATTTTGTGTTTCTCTTTTGTTTGCATGATATGATTTTATTTTATATTTTGTTTCTTTCCACTCACCAGATGTTCCCAACACTTTGCTTCCCACTACTATCATCCCCTCCCTTACCACTGCACCAGTAACAACCTCTGTAGCCATAACAACCAGCCCAAGCACATCTGCATCAAGCAGCAGCAGAAGAGGTACAGTATGCTTCCTTGTTATAGCCTCAGAAGCCCAATAGGCGGAGCTGTGTAGAAGACTATTGTTTAGAATAGAATAATGAGATCCAATTTACATATTTATCGTATCTTAATTATACGATGTGATTAGGTCAATGAGATTAGTATGAAGAAGAATTACTAAAGGAGACTAGGAGTCAAATGGTTTCTTTTATTTTTAGTGTCACTTACGAATAGTATCCGAATACTATGTGATGTCTTTAAAAATACATGCATCTCCACTACACTGAGCAAACTTGAGATGTGAAGATAGAACACAGATTTTGATTTACCTTGAAGTGTAAAGAAATAACATGCTCAATGGCGCGGAGATAGCATGTGGCTGTAAATATTCTACTTTAATATCATTGACTTGATATTCTACAAATTGAAGTTTTCACAGTGTTGAATTTTTCTAAAATGAGCAGTCATGTGTGATTCACCACTAAGAACTTTCAAGTAAGCACTCAAAATGTTTGTTACCATAAATTGATTCCACTGGTAGGATATTCTAGAATGGAATGTTGCAGAGATTTCTGACCTAACAGGAACTTATACTTGGCTTGAATACTCAGTAAATAGTATTCAAATAAGCACTTTGTTTCAACCCCAAGACAGCAACATTATATAAAGGAACTGAAGTAGCCATAAAGGCAAAATAATAATAATTATTATTATAGAAATTATAGAAAAAATATGCCCTAAATTTAATATATCCGAAACAGAGTGCAGAGGGAGTTTCTTATTTAACCCCCCCTTTCCTTACTTACATGCATTTTGTGTCATAGAGCTATACTAACTTATTAAGTGTAACAATTTAACTGGATGCTCATGGAGACTGTATGTTCTTACATTTATATAAATTGTACAAAGAATGGTTTATTTTTATCTTTTTAATATCTTACCTTACATGGTTTTCTGGTACAATGTATGTTTCTCTTTGAAATTTTATTCATTCTTGATAAAAAAAAATTGGTTTGTAGCATTATATCACAGTTTCAAAAACCTGTTTTCTCTTGTTGCGGATGAATGTGTCTGATCACTGTTGTTAACAGTCAAGTCTAGGGATATTAGAACATGTCTGAGAATGGTAAGTAATTTGATGTCAGCGGAAATGAGTTTCTTAGAAATATCTTGGTTAATTGTGTCTAATGGATGAATTTATTTTCAGCATTATCTGTTAATTTATGGAAGGAGGGTTTAAGTGTTTTCTTATAGATGCTTGTATTACGAGCAAAGGAAAAAACAGAAAACTATGAGGCAAAGTGAAATTATTTAAGGCATAAGAATAACAGAAATCTACATTTCTGCTTTTCTTCATTTCAAATATCTTTCCAATATTATTACAGAGTATAATTTATATGTTTATATTATCTTAATTTATGAAATTATATATATTTACATTTTATGATACTAAATTGAGAGACTTGATCTTAATCTCTCATATACCATTAAACATTAAAAGGTATGCATAAGTGGTCATGTTGGTGAGACATCACAGGTTTAACAACATGACTGCCCAAATGTGAACAAGGATGCTAACAGTAATCATGCCGTACTACATGGGGAAAAGGCCATAGTGCCTAACCTTTCACCAAGAATTACAGGCAAATGAGGGAAGTGGGAGTGGAGAGGTGGCCCTCCTCAGAGAAGAGCTCTACAATCAGCTCTGAAACATACATAAAGTAACATTACATGGACTGCATAGGTTATATATGGGCACATATGAGAATACAAATTCATATATTCATGCAGTAACAGCTAATAGAAAATGAGGTCATAAATATGAAGGAGAGGAAGGTACAAGGTACATGTGAGAATTTGGAAAGAGAAAACAGAAGGGAGAAATAGTACCATTAAACACAATCTCAAAAGTAAAAAAAGAAAATTAAAATGACATTCATCCACACAAATAAAATACCTCTTTTATTTTCCTATTTAAACATAGAAATAAACATTTAGAATGCAGTATGTTGTAAAGAAATATAACATGTGCCTGAGTGTGCCATATTTTTGTGTGATATTAAAACACACACATAAACACACAAACATACACAGAAGACCATTAATGTTAGCTTAATCCCCATTTTTCTTTTTCTCTACAACTAACATCAGAAGATTAGAAAAGTAACCGAGGCCACCTACACACTAATAATCAAGTCCATATTTGGGGGAGAAAGAGTTAAATCATTTATTCAGTTTATAATCAATGGTGTGAGTGTTTTTTATCCTGTAAGTTTTGTGATATAGAATTCATGCACAATTCCAATCAGTTGTGACTTTTTTATGCAAATATGTTTGTGAGTAATTTATTATTCAAATTTTATAAAATGTTTTAATATTATGATTAACAGAATTGACAATAAAAACATATTGTCTCAGAAAAACTGAAAAACAAAGGGAAAGAATAAGGTTCTGCAAAATTCTCTCTAGTTTATCATTTCATTCCTTTCACTGAGTGTAATACAAAATAAACTGAATGCATATGATTTTATTAGGATTAAACAGAATTTCTTAAAATCTAATAAATTGTATCATTTATCTTTATATGTACAAGAATTTTTAACATGTGACTCATGGCTAATATCTGCACTGTTCTATCCCAGACATGGTACACATGAAATTTTAAATAAATTTAAAGAACAATAACTACATACAAATGAAATGTATCAAAACTCTCTCCAAGTCCTCTAGGTCATGAGCTTGAGATCATGTTTATCTCTTGTTGTGACAAATGCATTACCCATGAGAATAAGATTCAAAGCCATCGTAATTATACAAGGAAAAACTTTATTAGATGAAGCATATACTAGCAAATGTGTTAAATCATAAAGAAATTAATTTCTTTGAGTACTGGTAGAAAAGATTTGGTATATGGTAAGAGCCTACTCCTTATATAGTAACTTCTATCATCAAAGGGTAAAAGGTGACAACATACATTCTAGTCAAGAAGGATTCACAGTCACCAACTGGTCATTTCTCATGTTTCTGTCTCTAGATCTACCAGGGTAATAGAATTCAAATAGATGAATCTTCAGTCAAAATCTGTGTGTGTGTGTGTGTGTGTGTGTGTGTGTGTGTGTATTCTAAATTAGGGTTTCTTTTGAGGTCAAGAGACACCATCATCATAGCAACCCTCATATAGAAAAACATTTAATTAGGGCTAACTTACAGTTTTTGAAGTTTAGTCCATTATCATGATGGTAAGAAGCATGGCAGCTTGCAGGCAGGCATGGTGGTGGAGAAGGAACAGGGAGGTCTACATATTGATCCTCAGACAGTAGAAGTAAAGACTGAGACACATTAGCCAGATTTGAGCTTCTCAGAGCTCAAAGCCTGCTTCCAGTGAGACCCATTGCCCTTGAAAAGGACATACCTATACTTCAACAAGGCCACAACTCTTAGTAGTACCACTCCCTATCATGAAACATTCAAACACAAAAAACATGAGGCAATAAAGGCCATCACTATTCAAATCAACACACAGACACACAGACACACACACACACACACACACAGAGAGAGAGAGACAGAGAGAGACAGAGAGACAGAGAGAGAGACAGAGAGAGAGAGAGGAGACAGAGAGAGAGACAGAGGAGACAGAGAGAGAGACAGAGAGAGAGACAGAGACAGAGGAGACAGAGAGAGGCAGAGACAAAGGCAGAGTTTGATATATGTGTATATTTTTTAAAAAGTTCAAGTATGATAAACAAAGTGTTATATACACTTGAAACTAGCAACAAGAGCATTTACTCAAACAGGTTTAAATCAATTATTTTAAATGCATTTTGCTATTATTCCTGTATGTGTATGCTCTGTATAATATGTGGGTGTGCATAAGTTCTGAACCCTCTACACCTTCAATCATTTTTTACTTGTTTTCATAAGTATCTGCTTTTTCCTTTATTATATAAATGGCTTTAAATAGAAGAATATAATGAGATAAACATTTGTGAGGATAAGAAAAAAAAGATATTAAGCCATAACAAAGAATGATTGTCTCACAATCATGGCTGTTCTGAATTAGTCAAAATAAACTCACTCAAATAGAGCATTAAGAATGTCAAGAATATATCATTTTGACACAGTTAAGTCTCAAAGTGTGCAAATCAAGAAGTTGTTTATGAGCTTTTATTATGGGTGTTTAGCTATTAAAAATGTTTCTGGTTTTATTGTAGTAATAAAAAACAATTTGCATGGTGTTGTGAGCTTTTAAAAATTAAGTGCCAATATGTTGGGTTTTATTCTTCTTTACTTGACAAAAATTAAGTAATAATTTCTTATGCAAAGAGTCTGCCTGTATCTAAAAACCTGTTTATGGAAATAAAGACAGGTTTTGGTATTTAGTCTGCTATGAAAGGTGATGTCATTCCTTCAGTCTTTGAACTGCCTCTATATTCTGAAGTTGCTTCTTTTTTGATGGTTCATATGGAAAGAAAATTATATATGTACATATATGCACATATATGCACACATATATAAAAAGTGCATGTAGTCTATTGTTAGAGATACTTTTAGTTTCACTACTGACACATTGCACTGCAGCTACTATGTGGAATATTAGGATTGCTAGCTGAGGGTTAATTACTGTTTTGTAGCAGATCTCATATAGAAAAGGGATGACATCACTTTTTAAACTAATCATTTCCAAAATAAAATGAAGAATTTAATTCTGATTCATGTGAACCTATCCTCTAACTAAGCTTCAAAGTTTTCAATCTTTACTGGCTTTTACAAAGTGTAACAGGAAATAGAACAGGAGTTTATAAATAATAATACAGGGTAATCTGTGTCTATGTTTTTTCCCAGTACCAGTCCATAAGGACAGTGAACACATAGGCTAGATTGTATTTTCTCAGGCTGTTATTATGGGTTTCCTCCTGTAAGATAGCAAATGCTTTCAGGCATGTTATGTTATTTTATCCTTGCCTCTCTATTTGACTTACATAAACGTAAACCAATTCTTGCTATACTAATTCATATATTTTAAATTAATAGGACTATTTTTCATTTTCATGTATATGAGTTTAAGAGTACCTTAAGTGATTATATGGTAGTAAATTCTTAATTTAATACAGTCTGGTAAAGTTACAAGTATTTTTTTCCAATACAACCTCTCGGAAACAAAAGATTCTTTAATTGATTTTTCTCAAGTTCTGTATAAGTTCAAATTTTATACATGTGCTTATTTGTGTAAATATTAAAGTTATGCCACAGTTATTTCAGAAAGCACATTGCTTTATAAAGAACCTGTGCTAAAAAGACTTATATGTGACCCACAGTTTCCTATTTGGAATGCATGACTCATATATGAATATATATTTCTAGACCATCTCTGAAATTACTTTTAAAGTCATTAATAAACTATACAGGCTGCATATTTCTTACTAATGGATGAATTAAATTAGGAGCTGTGCCTTTGAAGCTGGAGAGATTGGCAGCGGTGCCCGTTGCTTTGACACTCTGCATGAAGCACGGTTAATAACTGCAATGTAAGCTCAGAGAAACACTGAGTTGATACTAATTACACCAACTTCAGGGGAGAAGATGACCTCAGCTTCAGCTGAAACTTTTAGCCAGGACAACAAGTAAATCCAAATGCTGCAAAGCATGACTCTTGGAAAGGATCTAATAAAATCTATTAACTTTGGGGAGTTTGTGGAATTGCAATAAATACCCAGATAATTGTAGCACTTTAAACTGCTTTTGCCTCGATAATACAGTAGTTTCCTATTGCTCTAGATCTCAAAGATGCTCCTATTCACTTCCAATATTCATTTAGGTTAGTCTGTGGTCAGAAAATTAAAGGCTTCTTGAGCTAGCTGGTGAGGAGCAGGTGTAAAGTGATTACAGAGTGAGAAAAAAATAAAAATAATGTTTATGCAATTTTATTCTCATCGGTACTTATGTGGAAATTCTGAAAATGCTGATTCTGACACAAATAAATACCTTTAGAAAATGACTAAAGTATTTTATTAAATATATGGGGAGAAAGCAGAAGAGAATCTCCAATATAAAAATATTTAATAGTTTTTTATTTTATTTTTTGTGCTTTAAAAGAGTGAGCTTTTTCTTTTTTTTAAGTAGAAATTTTCTTTATT
Organism: Mastomys coucha; assembly: GCF_008632895.1. NCBI lineage: Eukaryota > Metazoa > Chordata > Mammalia > Rodentia > Muridae > Mastomys > Mastomys coucha. Next base: position 64,018,634 of record NW_022196894.1, on the reverse strand, counting down.
TACATGTCATATGATAATCTCCTTTCCCAATT
>NW_022196894.1:63935603-64018592 GCF_008632895.1 Mastomys coucha | reverse complement strand
AAAAAGAAAAAAAAAAACCCTGTTCCCTTCCCCCTTCCCCTGCTTACCAACCCACCCTCTCCTGCTTTCTGGTCCTGGCATTCCCCTCCACTGGGGCATAGAACCTTCACAGGGCCAAGGGCCTCTCCTGCCCTTGATGACTGACTAGGCCATCTTCTGCTACATATGCAGCTGGAGCCATTAGTCCCACCATGTGTACTCTTTGGTTGGTGGTTTAGTCCCTGGGAGCTCTGAGGGTACTTGTTAGTTCGTATTGTTGTTCTTCCTAAGGGGCTGCAAACCCTTCAGCTCCTTGGGTCCTTTCTCTAGCTTCTTCATTGGGGACCCTGTGCTCAGTCCAATGGATGGCTGTGAGCCTCTACTTCTGTATTAGTCAGGTACTGTCAGAGCCTCTCTAGAGACAGCTATATCAGGCTCCTGTCAGCCAGCATTTTTCCCGGCACTTTCTCCCTCTAAACCCTCCCATGAACCACTCCCTACTCCCTTTCAGATGCATATATTCTTAATATAAAAATATTCTTAATTATAACCTGTTCAGTTCATATAATATGACTTCTCTGTGTATTGTCAGGGCTCAAAGAACTACAGATATCAGAGGAAAGCTGAAAGCAGGGGGTTAGGTTTTCCCAGAGAAGAGCACACTCACTGATTGACTGTCCAATGCTACACACCCTGGAAGTCATTTGTTTTCAGCTGAAGAGTGTGCCTAGTTTGGAGAAACAGTACAGGATGAACAGATGACAGCAAAAACACTTTTAGAAGTATGTCAAAGTGGCAAAAGCAAGAGACTATAGTTGCTCTGAATAAGCTGGAAGCTGAAGAGGTCCAGTTTGTATACCACTGTCATTACTGGAGGCCACAGGCAGTTTCAGAGTCTTACCTCAGTGACGGCCTTCAGAGAAGTAAGATTCGAATAAAGGTATGTGTTCTCATACCTTTCTTACTGGACTTCTGTGATTCTCAATGCAACAGTATGGAGGCATCCTGGGGAGAAAACGATGTAGAAAGGAATGGAGATTGCACTGGGAACCAAAAACAGACAGACACAGGTTCTGAAGTTCTACTGGTTTATCAAATCGTATGATGTTAACCCTTATTTATATGTTTTATTTCATTCTAAATCATACAAGTGTGTAACAGAAAAATAGTAATTGGCTAATAGTAGGTAGTAAATGACTGTGCTCAGAGTTTTCGTGGATATGTCATTTCATTTTATAGACTATAATTGTGAAGATACCAGCACTAGCTGGTGGTAGGCTGATGATAAAAATTTGTGGGACTGGCTAGTTATTGAACCTAGAGGCATTTACAAAAATATATCCTTTGTCATTTTAGTAGGTCACTTTCTAAGAAAAAAATAATGTGACTCTTTTTGCATACAGAATTCACTGAATAGTTAGAGCATTATCATTAAAATATCTTCAAATCTACCTGTGTGAGGGCAAAGTCTCTAAACATTTCCTACCTGTGTTTGTTTGATTTTCGTTTTATTTATTTATTTATTTATTTACCTGTGTGGAGTAAAATGGTTTCTAAATCTTTACTACAGGGAGAGAAAGGATCTGAAAATTAATACCAGTAAATTAATATAAAATTATGCAAATATGTCTTATTACTTTTCTTTCCATTAAGAGAATTTCACCATCACATAGACAAAAAAATTTCCAGCTCTGAAATAATAGCTTTTCAGAAAATGCAATTACTCTCTTGAAAGATCTTAGCAATAGCAATCCTAGCCCTTAGCACACAATCTGATTTTTCTTTGATGTTGTTAAAGTGTGCGTATATTATTAATTCAGTCAGGTTGCCCACTTAAAAAAAAGCCATGTAAATAAAAACTCTTCTGTTTGTTTTCTCTTTGGATTTTATCTGTTTGCTATAAATTGTGACTGTGGCATTTTACCTGTTTAGAGCACAAATAGTTTTACTGTTAGTAGAATTTTAATTTTTTTTTAAAAGACTAAGAATGCAATCAAATTCTCTGATATTTTTTATGTTCTGATACTAGAGAACGAGTCATTTTTTAAAAATGGAGTAAGTTTATCTGGACATGACCTCTCCATATTCTTCTGGGGAACTGTATTAGATAGTTTTCACTCCACACACAAGCTAGGATCATCTAAGAAGAGGGAACTTCAAATAAGAAAACACCTTCCTAAGATCAGGCTATAGGCAAGTCTGTTCTGCGTTTTCTTAGTTATTGACAGGAAGACAGCCCATCCCATTGTGAGTGGTGTTGTCATTGGATTCTATAAGAAAGCAAGCTAAGCAAACCACAAGAAGCAAGCCAGTAAGCAGCACTTGACCATGGTCTGTGCGTCAGCACCTGCCTCCTGGTTCCTGCCCTGACTGGATTCCTGTCCTGACTTTCATCCATCATGAATAGTGATGTGGAAGTATAAGCCCAAGCTGCTTTTGGTCATGGTATTTCATCACAGGCATAAATAACCCCAAGTAAGACAGGAACTAAAAAGCAAAGCCTGGGAGGGGAGCCCCTTGGTCCTGTGGAGGCTTGATGACCCAGGATAGGGGAACACTAGGCTGCTGAGGCAGGAGTGGGTGGGTGGATGGGGGAGCACCCTCATAGAGGCAGGGGGTAGGGAGGAGGGGATAGAGGACTTGAGGGGAAACTGGGAAGGGAGATAACATTTAAAATGTAAATAAATAAAAATAACCAATTAAAACAACAACAACAACAACAACAACAACAACAACAACAAACAAAGCCTTATCTCCTAGTCAGGTTGAATTCAGCCTTATTCTGCCTCAGATTAAAATAAGTAGAAGCTCTTTAATCCGGATCATTAACCTATCTTATATTTATATTTTTAATAGTTTGTTTTATTTTTAATTATGTATATGAGTGTGTTTCTGGTTGTATATTCTTGAGCAACGGTGTCTAAGGAGGCCAGAAGTGTCAACTTCCCCTGAAGCCGAATTTATTTCTCACCATGTGGGCGCTAGAAACTGAACTCAGGCCTTCTGCAAGAGTAGTATGGGCTACAAACCATGTTTGTAGCATGGTTTGCAGAACCTTCAGCATGTTTTCTTTCTTTAAATTGGTTATCTCCTCACTGTCACAAAATATTTGACAAAGGCAGTGCAAAAAGGAGTCTTTGAGCTATAGTGAGCCTAGTTCATTGGAACAGACAGAGATGGTCTGGTGTAAGAGATGCTCATGTGGTGGCAGGAGGAATAGGAGCCAGCAGGCTACACTTCATCTCAGTATGGAAGCAGAGAATAACAGCTTGTATACAGCTTGCTTCCTCCTTTCTTTTCATCCAGTCTTGGACTTGAGCACAAGGGAACTGGTCACCAACCTTTGGGGTCTGTTTTCCCTCCTGAGGGATACAACTCTGCTTTTGCTCCCATGACAGCCATCAATTCTTGAATTCTATGAAACATGATCTGTCTCTCATTTTCACAGTGAGTTTCCTTCAATTTCAGAGACCAACATATTTCAGTTGAATATTCCAATTGGTAATTTGGGATAGTTTTTCTGCGATGTGAAAGGAGTTGAAGAATTTCGAAATTCTGCAACACAACTAAATTCTAAAACACTATTCCAAACTTTCAATCCCTTTAAATTGGGAAAGTCTGGAAGATAAAGTGAATGAAACCTGGGTTATTATTGTAAGCTAAATTTCATGGAAGGTTGATCTCATTTGTCTGCTTATCGTCTGTTGTTATTTATGTCACTGTTTCCCAGACGTATGTCCATTGTTGTTTCTGCTGCTACCATTCATGTACTTATTTCCCCAGTTATTTGTTCTGGTAAATGTATGCAGTTAAATACACTATAACACTTTGCTCATGGGAAATGCAAATATCGAGGTCCAGATGTGATGACAAAGCACACATTTGTCATCAATCATGACCCACTCTCACATTTCCATACTGAGTTCTGGTCTTGCAGATGTGCAGTAATTTCACCATGGCTAAGTCAAAGTTTACATCTTCAACAAATATTATCTTCCAGTCCTGTTGAAATACAGAACTCATCCTTTTTATAGAATACTGTTAATTTTATTCAAAAAAATTCATGGACATATACAGTATATCTTGTTCATATCCTACTCTATGGCCCCTCCCACTCTTTCTTATATGTCTCTAATACTTTCCACTCTCCAGGACCTTTCTTTCTTCTTTTATTGGTATATCCCGCAGAGTCCAGTTAATCCTAGCTACATGTGTATAGGTGGAGAATGTCCACTAAAATGTGGGCAGCCTATCAGTAGCCACATTCCAAAGAACTTTCCTTCTTATGAAGGCATCAATTACTAATGGCTATTGAGAATGGAGTGAAGCCTCATGACCATCTCTGCCATCCATACTAGCATTCGTGTCGAAGGAACTGAGCACGTTCAGGTCTTACATCTTTCTCATCATTCCTACAGTGACTATACCAATTCTACTACCATTGAATGTCCAGAATTCATTACATCCCTCTTCATTGTTCAGCTCTTATGTCCTTCCTGCTTTCTTCTAAGATATTTCTTAAGCCTGGGCAGAGAAGAGAGGTTAATATAGACATCTTTTATGAACAATCATTCAAACTGACTTATTCTCAGAACTTTGAGTAGTTATGAGTCTTCATTCAAGACACTGACTACTACAAACACAACCTTCTTTGAAAGCACTAGTAATCTATTGATATAAAATATGTATTGATAGTTTGATAAGTTCATTTAGCAAAACAACAGTAATTCCCCCTCTTGGATCTGTCTAATTCTTTTGTAGAGGAAAATATCAAATACAATCATAAAGCAGTTACCCCCCATAACAATCATGCCACTATTGCAGCATTTGGAACATCTTTCCTGAGAGGTTAGCTTTGTTACATGCAGTATAAACCATTGGGTAAGCATGTTGATGACTTTTGTTCTTCAGTGACCTTCATAGATTCTTCTAGCGCCATGAAATGTAGACAACAGGGAGGAAGCATCCAGGTTTCAGTAGACACCTTTTTAACTTGATGAGCATGGCTAAAGCAAATAAAATGATTACAGGCATGACTACCTAGCGCCTATCATCTGGGATAGTAGTTACATTTTCACAGATTGCAGTATAATCTTATGCAAATTACAATAACAGTTGCAGATGTGACCCAACACAAAACTGTACATTTACTTCAAGTATTAGGAAGTTTGTTTTTCTTTGTTCAGCTTGTTTTATAAATTCTCCAACAAAATTTGCAGATGACAGTGTTGTGTCATAACACCAAAAGGTTAGATGCATGTGAGGGAAAAAGAATGATGCCAACATTGTAATTATTAAAAGTAGGTGTGGTAATATTTAGAACTTACTTAAAATAATGTCATACTCACAAGAAGTATTAACTTTTATGGGATTTCTCACCAAATTTTTAGAATTATCTAAATGATAAAATAGCTTTGTTCTTTGTGCTATTGGTGAGGTAGCTGGCGATTGTTAAATAGGAGCAATATTTTGCAGTGCTTGAACATTTCCTTTTTTGTAAATAAGAAAAATTCATGTGCTCCAATTATATTTTAAGAAGAATCCCATAGAATCCATATTCTGCCACAGAGATACTTGCACAACTATTTTCTTTCTTTTTTATTTTTTATTTAATCTTTTTTTACAGTACAGACTTTATCCCCTTCCTGGTCCACCCTCTGACTGTTCCACATCCTATACCTCCTCCCTACCCTCTGTCTCCAAGAGGATGTTCTCACCTCCCCGCCCCCAACTCTACCAGGCCTCCTCACTCCCTGGGGCCTCCAGTCTCTTGAGGGTTAGGTGCTTCTTCTCTGAGGCCAAACCCAGCAGTATTCTGTTATAGATGTGCTGGGAGCCTCATATCAGCTAGTGTATGCTGGCTAGTTGGTGATTCAGTGTCTGAATGATCTCAGAGGTCCAGGTTAGTTGAGACTGCTGATCTTCCTATAGGGTCTCCTCCTCAGCTTCTTCCAGCTTTTCCCTAATTCATCCATAGTGGTCAGCAACAGAGGTCTGTTCATTGGTTGGATGTAAATATCTGCATCTGACTCTTTCAGCTGCTTGTTGGGTCTTTCAGAGTGCAGTTATGATAGGTCACTTTTTGTGAGCACTCTACACCTTCAGTAATAGTGTCAGGCATTGATGTATATTCGCAATAGCAAGAAATGCAACCAGTATGAGGTCAATCAATAGATGACTACTAATCAACAGGTAACTAGATGATGTAACAATAGTATATGTATACAATGCAATTTTATTTATCTTAAATATGAAATTAAGAAATTTTCAGATATAGATGAACAGGTCTAGAAAGTTAGTATTGAGTCAGATGATTTAAATTTATAAATACAATAATTACTTGTTATGCACAGTTCCTAGCCTAGCCTATAAGGTGTGTGTTTGTATTTGTGTGAAAATTAATATAAATGTAAACAAAGTCATTTCTATCCTGTATCATTTGGATAATTATGAAACATAAAAATGAATACAACCTAAAATGTTAGAAAGAAAACAAAGGGATGATAAAATACATATCTGGTTATGACAGGGGAAAGGCAAAAGAATACATATAACATGAAGAGAAAAAACACTGAGAGAAAGGTTACAAATCTGAATATATGAGATAAGAAAGTATATCTTCACACATAATTATTTTAAAAATCCCATAATAAGATAGGACTCCACAAGATGACCAACAGAGCACTAATTTGGAGCCTTGGGGGTTCCCAGAGATTGAACCACCAACCAAAAAGTACACATGGGCAGGGGCTAGCTCTCCCTTTCCCTTGCAAATATATGGCAGATGTGCAGCTTGGTCTTCACTTAGGTACCCCAATACTGGAGTGTTGTAGGGATGGGGGATTGCTCCTGACTCTATTTCCTGCCTGTAGATCCTACTCCCCTAACTGGGCTGTTTCTTCTGACCACAATGGGAAAAGATGTGTCTAGTTCTATAGTGATTTGATATGCCAGAGTGTATTGGTATCCAAGGGGGCTCCCCCTTCTCAGAGAAGAAGGTGAGAGGGGAATTGAGGAGGGTCTATGTGAGGTGAGACTGGGAGGAAAGAGGGGGACTGTGATTGGTATAAAAAGTGAATAAAGCAATTAATGGAAAAAGAATAATCCCATGATGATATGTAACATTTTGTATGCTAATTTTAAAATGGTTAAAACATTTCTGTCATTTTAATAATCTGAGAGATTTTGTATAAATGTGAATCTCTTATTATAAAAGTATGTTGATGCTCCATACTTACCTTCAATGATTTGGGCTTTTTCAAGCAAGTGACTTGACCTCATTTTTATATTAAATATATTTGATGATTTGCTGTTACTCCTAAGTACAATTCCATATTGACATTTGTTGCACTCACCTGTGAAGTTGCTTAATGATTATAAAATTAACTTGGTTAAACTAGATTTAAAATTATCTGGTAAATTAAACAACTGTGTGAGCCTTTTAATATAGCTTCTTAACACATTCAAGACAAGATAAACACTCATTATTACATCTCACTATCACAATAGTTACTGTTGCACACCATCAGATTCATCATGTGTATAAATAATCCTCCTGAAAACAGGAATAGACATCCTCAAATACAATTTCCATATTCTTTACTTAATATGGTAGGTGTGAGACTATACTGACACAGTACAAAGTAACTATTTTATGTTTCCAACTATCTATTTAAAATACAGAGAGATGGCAGAAGAAATTTTATAGTGGTGGCTTACTTAGAAGTCATGGAATTATGTTACTTAAGCTGACATGGAAGTCACTCCTAGCCCAGACTGTCCTGGAACACAGAGTGATCCTCCTACCTCAGTCTTGAAAACATATATATGAATTTAATGGTCACATGCTGTATATTTAGTCAATTTAAGGAAAATTTCATACTGAAAAAAATCTAAATATCTTAATAATTTATGGTTTTAGTGTGAGAAAGTATAATTATATTTACTAAAATAATTTCACCATTGGGTTAAAATTTGGTATGTCTGCATAATAGCAATTAAAAAGCAGGAAATACAGTAAATGATCTATACAATTTTAAAATTCTTATCTTTTTTGCTTTATTTATTTATTTGTTTATTTAAATTTACTTTATTTTAATGAACTTACCAATAAAACCATCACACAGTTGGTTTAAGAAAGCCACTTAAGGGGTTTGCAACCCCATAGGAAGAACAACAATATCAACCAACCAACCAGAACTCCAGAGCTCCCAGGGACTAAACCACCAACCAAAGAGTACACATGGAGTGACCTGTAGTTCCAGTCTCATATATAGCAGAAGATGGCCTTGTCTGGCATCAGAGGGAAGAGAAGCCCTTGGTCCTGTGGAGGCTTGATGACCCAGTATAGGGAAATGCCAGGACAGTGAAGTGGGAGGGGTAGGTGGAAGGGGGAGCATCCTCATAGAAGCAGGGGGAGGGGGGATGCAGAGGGTAAACCAGGAAAGGAGATAACATTTGAAATACATAAAATATGCAATAAAAATAAATAATGTCATGCTAAAAAGTGAAAAAAGAAAGAAAGGAAGAAAGAAAGAAAGAAAGAAAGAAAGAAAGAAAGAAAGAAAGAAGGAAAGAAGGAAAGAAGGAAAGAAAGAAAACCACTTAAATACTTGTAGGTTCTCCAAATTCACTTATCAGTGGAAGTCTGTACAGTTAGAATTGCCACTCTGATGCTATGGACATTCACTAAGGGTTGGATATCTTCACTATCAGTTACATGTTTATTTGCTAGTCCATCGTAAACAACAAATATAAAATAAACTATGATGGCTTTTAAAGTATGAAAGAAAATAGCTTCATAGGCTCTTTCATGACTCATGTGTCCTACTGCCAGAATACTGTTCTTCCTCATCTTAAAATATGATTAAGTTACACTGGAAAGTGTATATGGTGCATCAGTCAAATATGGACATCCTTCCCTGCATATCTTTGGCATTATTTGGAATCTTAAAATAATAATAGTAGTTTAGAATGATGAAAGCAAAAACCTTAAGGAGTTCAGCCTTTTATGTGAAAACCTGGGGTCACGAGAAAGACCTGGTGTGCATATGACCACAGTCAGAAGGTCTGACACAGCACCCTGTTATCATGTTTTCCTCTAAAAGAAATCTGTAGCAGGTGTTCTTTTCTATCATAAATAAATATCAGCTTGTAATTTCTAATTTTGTCCTAATTAAAATTGCACTATTCAGAAACAATAATAGAATGACAAAGAATGTTTTCTTGAAATATTTTAAGATTCTCTTAATTGAAAACATTGGAAGATAATAGCACATATCTTAGAGGTTTGAATTTGAAATTCTTTTAATTCACTTTCTAGAACTACCACTATGCATTGTTCCTGATGGATTTTGTTCTAAGTAAATGTTCCAATATTCTCATAGACAGAATTTATTATAGATAGTTGTAAATTAGAACTAAACTTCATAGATACATTATATATTGTCTAAAACATGCTTATATCCATGCAATACAAACATTAATTTAGTAAATCATATTGAATTGAAAGGGAAATTTGAGCCATTTACCACTGATTTATAAATATTACTTTATATTTATGAAGTCTGATGGGCTGACTTGATCCCTAGGTCCCATAAGGTCAGAAAAGAACCAACTCCTAAAATTCATCCTCTGACTTCCATGTGTGTGCCTTAGAAACACACATACACACACATGTACACACACATGCACACACAAATAATATATAAAATGTTTTTAAAAAGGAAAGTAAATCAAATTAGTAAAGGTAATAATATATGTTCCTCATGGAAACACCTGGGCATGTGCAAAGCACTTCCTTTCACTCTTATAAATACACAGAAACTGGAGGATCAAGTTTAATTTGTACTGTAATTTTCCTGAAGAACTTCATATTTCATTGCTACAAAATTCAACAAATATTTTACACATGATTTCTATGCAACTCACTGAGGTCTAGCTGGAAATTCATTTTTATCATATATATGTATGTGTGTTTTTCTTATATAGCCAAGAAGGCTTGTTTTAAATTTGTGTTCTTTTTGACCCAGACTCCCATGAGCTAGAAGGAACTACAGAATCTCTGGAATATTTTTAAATCTAAAAGACATCCATGGTTATTTTTTCTTTTAATGGCTTTTCCTTCATATCTGATTTTAGAAACTCATTAGACAAGTCATAAAGCCAATGACTCCCTAACTCAGCATCTTTAAAGTCCTTTCCTTACGTGTGTCTATAATGCTTTCTTGCTTAGTAACCTTCTTACTGCCCCCACACCCCAGCTCTAAGAACCTCAATATTTAACCAGAAGTGCTGTGTAATGCGTGGTTAGTTGGAGCTCCATGATGTATGGTCAATGTGGACAGCTTTGCCCTCTGCTTCTCTGAGTTGATTCAAGGTCAAAGTTGTCACTTTCTTCTTTTCACAAAGCTTGACTTTAAAATGAAACCATTTCATTTAAGTTACAGCTGGAGTCTTAGGTCTTCAAATACACTGAAGCCATGTGACACCAAATATATAGTGCAATATAAACTCTATTACTTAACATAGATGTACTTTTAAGACTTAAGAATAATAGTGAAGCGCTTCAAAACATTTTCATAACTATAAATTAATTTTGTTAAAAGAAACATGAAGTTTGGCATTATCCCCTTGGTCATTGTTCTGTTGTTGCTGTTGTTGTTTGTTTAATTTTACATCCTGACTGCAATTTCCCCTCCTTCCCCTCCTTCCAGTCCACACCCTCCTCCAAGTCCACTCCTCCAGTTTTCTTCAGATGGATATCTGATGGTTGATGGATATCAACCAGCCATGTCATATCAAGTCAGACCAGATATACCTTGTCTATTAAGGCAACCCAGTAGGGGAAAGGGTCCCAAAGGTAGTCAACAGAGTCAGAGGTAGCCCCTGCTCCCACTGTTAAGGGTCCCACAAGAAGACCAAGCTACACAATTATAATACATATGCGGAGGGCCTTGGTCAGTCCCACACAGGCTCACTGGTTGGTGGTTCAGTCATCTTCTGTAAGACTAGATTTGTGGCTAGATACTGCTTAAATTTTATTGTGTCATGGAATATCTTGTTTTTTCCATCTATGATGATCCAGTGTTTTTCTGGTTATACTGTTCTGGATACATCTGTAAATATTGGAATTTCCAAGAGCTCTTATAGGATGAACCTGATAGTAAATGAATTAGAATCATATGAGTGAACAGTAGTATGAGCCACCAAAACAAACTTAGAAGAAGAATCACAATCAATATCCATAGATCTTGATTTCCTAATCCCCTAAGACATTTCCTTCTTGATCTTAAAGTAACTGGAATAGTAATTATTAATCATAAAGAACTATATGTAAAGGAAGGGAATATATAAATGTAAAGCATGCCTCATCAAGTCTATACTTGCTTGGAGAGTGTATGGCTTTCAAATAAGCAACTTCATCACATTTATATGTCTTCCAAACAGGCAAATCTGTGGATCCATAGGATCAATGTTGCTGTTTGCTGGATTCTTAATTAACATGCAAGCTTCCCATTCTTTGACCTCCCCATACTTGATGCTATTTAGTAGTCTATGATTAGTTAATACACCATATTCATAGATTAGAAAGTTGTATTAAATTCATGCTTTCTTAATTACAACCACAATTCTTTTGTGACCCACAGATATATAACACAAGCTCTTTGATTTAAGTCTAGTTATTGTGAAAAGAATTACCTATGTACCTAATGAGCACCCTTCTCAGATACATGATCTTTATCCTTTTATCACCAAAGCAGACCATCAGAGTCAATGTGAACAACTGAACACTCTTGAATACAAAGAATTTTAATATGTAAATTGCCTTCCTCCAAGACTGATAATCCAAATTCAAGTCCTGAGATACATATACATGGGAGAAAGACAATACTCATTCCTGCAAATTGTCCTTGGACCTATTCATGTGGCCATTGATACATAGACCTAGACAGAAATACACACACAGAGGCACACACAGACATACACACAGAGACACACACAGGCACACAGATACTAATTAAAATGTTAAAATTTTAAAATAAGCTTCTTTAATATGGATACTACTCAAAGCTATTCACATACAACACTTACCTTAAAGGCCTGAGCTCTCAAGCTCTCTGAAACAGAAAGGCTTGTGCTCCCAGCTGTTTAAGTAATATATTTTGTTAACAGTAGCTCATTATTTTTTTATTCCATTCTCAATATTTAAGGTGTTCATGGTATACCACAGGCTCCTGTTATTGATAATCTTTAAATTTTTTAAAGGCCTTAAAATTTACATTTGTATCAAATTTACATTTATTGTAACCAAACAAGTGTTATTTGAAGACCAATGTTATGAGGTCAATGAGTCTTATTAGCTTATCCCTCCTATTCAATTCAGCCCGTTGTGAAATGTAAACTTCTTCCCCTCTATCTTCTTTCTCCTTCTTCTTTTCCACAACATCCTTCTCTTCACCTTCTCTTATTGGCCTCTTCCTCCTTCTCTTGATTCCCCTTTATTTCCCAGAACTCCTGCTTAGCAGTCCTAAGAAAATTCTACTAGTAACTACGCTTTTAGTAACTCAGGGCTCCATCTTGGTTCAGCATCTAATATTTGGCTCAAAACCAAGTTAAGCTATTTCTTATGGAATAGTTTAACAATCAATGTTTCAAAGTTTCTTTTTTTAATATTATTATCCTGTTTTTTACAGTCCAGTCGTTATCTCACTCCCAATCCTCCCTCCAACTGTTCCTAGCCCATTCCCCCCAGCCCCTATCTCCAAGAGGATGTCACCACACCCCTATCCCCGACCCCAGCAGACCACTAAACTCCCTGGGCCTCCAATCTCTTGAAGGTTAGGTGCATCTTCTCTTACTGAGGCCAGACCTGGGCAGTCTTCTGCTATATATGTGTTGGAAGACTAATATGAGCTAATATATGCGGCCTGATTGGTTGCTTGGTGTCTGAGAGATCTCAGCGGTCCAGGTTAGTTGAGACTGCTGGTCTTCCTATGAGATCGCCCTCCTCCTCAGCTTCTTCCATCTTTTCCATAATTCATCCACAGAGTTCCCTGGCTTCTGTCCATTAGTTGAATATAAGTATCTGCATCTGACTCTTTCTGTTGCTTGTCGGGCCTCTCGGAGGGCAGCCATGTTAAGCTCCTGTCTGTAAGCATACCATAGCATCAGCAATAGTGTCAGGCATTGGAGCCGCCCCTTGACTGTTGGACAGCAACGCCATCCCTCCATTTAATGCCCTGTCTTTCTACTGGAGGTGGACTCTACAAGTTCCCTCTTGTCAGTGTTGGGCATTTCATCAAAGTTTCTTAAAGCAATACTTTTCTAGTAAACTAGCATAGTATTAGGGATTATTGTGGAGTGGGGCTCTATCTAAATGATTTTCCTAACAGAGGGCAGCCAAATCTTCACATTTTTGACAAGACTTTCTGATGAAAATATTGTTAACATGGAAGAAGGAGTCAATGGATAGTGTAGGAGTCTGGAAGTACGTCTGTTATATAACAGATCAGTTCTTCACTACCAGGTAAACCCTGGTGAAGGATGGTTTAGCACCTGGCCTGTGGAGGATTAAATTTGTCCTGTGCTACAGGCTAATTAATGAAAATATAATGGATATTTTAAAATATTTAAGGATGGTTATTTTGTTTTCAACTTTTTTCTCCATTACATAGAAGGTAACTTGCAAGAAGTAAAACTTCAGACTCATGCCTGGTGGCTACTGTCAGTTCCTGAAGTCTTGAGCTAGGTTAATTGAGGACTACTGTGCTCGAAACCCATATTTCTGAGACCTTAATAATTTGAGACTGTGGACCAAAATGACCTTGTAGGCATCCCTCTTCTATCTGCTCTCCTCTACCTCACTCTCACATTCCTTATGTCCCAGTGGCTGCCCAGGAAAAGTCTGAATGTCACAGTCTCCATATTTTCACAATCATATTGGTGTTTAACTTTGCCTATTTTAGAACTGAATTAGCCTGGATTTACCAAACTGTACATAGCACAATAAGAGAATACATGATAAGGATAAAACAAATCTGCAAATAAAGTCGTTCTTGGACAAGAGAAAGGAAAGAAAGAAGAAAATGTCATTGCTAAGTGTTAATGATTTCTTTGTGTTCCAAAAAGTTGTGAGCTATGGGTCATGAAGTATATATTTAAACCAAACCCTCAGCACACATGACAATGGAAGAAATATTCATAGAGTTCTAATAGGAAGGCTCCACCCAAATGTTCTGACACATCAAATTGTGTATTGCCAGGATTACGTTGTCTTTCTCTCTGAACTAATGCTAATCTTTGGCTAAACAAATGAGGTTAGAAAGCAAAGAGGAACTTTCTTAAATGAGTAAATGAAAGATTTGAAGATGATAAAACTATTTAGTTTAGAGTGTTTAATTTTTTATCTCTCATATAATTATAAAAATGTAATACTCTTAAGCAAATTAAATTCTAAATTAACTACAAAAAAAATGATTCTCTAAAGACTTGATTTTAATGTTATATCTTCAATATGTGAAAATAAAACACAATCACCAGAAATCATGTTCAGGTTCCTCACAGCAATATCCCATTCTCTAGTAGGAACTTGTACATGAATTGCTTTCTCTTGCTGTGATACAATAAGAAGAACAAAACTGACCTAAGGAAGGGTTCATTCAGTTCCAGTGGGAAGTTGGTAATAGTGGGGAAGACACAGCAGCAGGCAAATAAAGCAGGAAACTGAGATGTCACATTTTCTTTTATTATTAAATATTTTATGTATTTCATTTCAAATGTTATCCTCTTTCCTTGTTTCCTCTCCAGAAACCTGCTATCCCACCCCCACCCTCACCCCCACCCCCACTTCTATGATGAGGATGCTCCCCCTCCCACTCACTCACACCTACCTCACTGCCCTGGCATTCCCTATACTGGGGAATAGAGCCTTCACAGGACCAAGGGCTTCTTCTCATTCTGTTGATGCCAGACAATACTGTCCTCTGGTACATATGCAGCTGGAGCCATGGGACCCTACATTTGTTCTCTGTGGTTGGTGGTTTAGTCCCTGGGAGCTCTGGAGCATATGGTTGGTTGATATTGTTGTTCTTCCTATAGCGTTGCAAACCCCTTCAGCTTCTTCAATCCTCTAACTCCTCCATTGGGGTTCCCATGTTCAGTTCAATTGTTGGCTGTGAGCATCCCATCTGCCTCTGTATTTGTCAGGCTTTGGCAGAGCCTCTCAGGAGACAGCTATAATAGGCTCCTGTCAGCAAGCACTTCTTGGCATCTGCAATAGTGTCTGGATTTGGTGTCTGTATATGCCATGGATCCCCAGGTGGGACAGTCTCTGGATTGTCTTTCTTCAGTCTCTTCTCCACACTTTGTCCCCGTATTTCCTTTAGACAGGAGCCATTCTGGATTAAAAATTGGAGATGAATGGGTGGCCTCATCCCCCAACCAGGGCCTTGTCTAACCTATGAATATGATCTCAAGAGGTTCTCCCTACCCTTTGTTGGGCATTACAGCTAGTCTCATTCCTATTGGGTCCTGGGAGTCTCTTGCTTTCCTGGCATCTGGGACTTGCTGGTGGCTACCCCAAGTTCCCCATTCCCCCTTGCTATACACCTCTGTTCAAATTCCTGACCCTCTGTATATCATCCCCGTCTCCTCTCACACCTGATCCCACCTCCTTTTTTCCCCTCCCCACACTTTCTTCCTCCCAAGTCCCCCCCACCCTCTACCTCCTGTGAGTATTTTGTTTCCCCTTCTAAGATGTACATCCACATTTTGGTCTTCCTTTTTCTTGAGGCTTATATGGTCTGTGAATGGTATCTTGGGTATTCTGAGCTATGGGGATACCACTTATCATTAGACATCACATTTTCAACCAAACAAAAGTAGTACATAGAGAGTCAAGAAAGTTAGAATGATATAACTTGTCAAAGTGATCCTATTATAACACATTTCTTCCAACAAGCCAAACCTTCCAAAGATTACACAATCTCCACAAACAGCATCATGAACTAAGGACCAAGAATTCATTATGTGAACTGTGGGAAAAGGACTTACCATTCAAACTACACCATGGTTACCCTAACAGCAGATACACATACATACCTGGGTAAAAGAAAACCCTCTACTCTAGCAACTATCAAATGGCAGTATTTCTTCAGTTAGTGGTTAAGTCTCATGAACCACTCTTCTCTCTCTTCTGAATATTGACTGGATTGACCTTGAGTAGGCAACCATAACAGCTGGAAATTCACATTCAGAAAACAGAACTTATCCAGGTCTTACAGTATTATGCCCTTTCTCTTCTGAAGCTTCTGTGGAGTATTGATATAAATGTCTAATTTAGAGCTGAACACTGAAGAGGCACTAATTCTCTATCCTTTGGTTTAAATTGAACATATTTTTAAATGAGATAGAATTAGTTGACTTTCTCTTCTCTCTCTTTTAGCTACCATTCCTCAAACCCCTCTCATTCCTTACCACAAACTCAAGTTAATAGTCTCTTTTTCTTTGATTATTATTGTTACTTATATGTGTGTTTATGCATGTTTATTTACATGTATATATATGCATATCATAATACTGAGTTAATTTCTGTTGGTGGTATGTATATGGTTTTATGGCTGACCATTCTTGCTTGGACAATCAGTAAGTGAGCTTATCCTTAGGAGATATGCTTTTTAATAACTCACGGTTGCATTTTGGTTCAGTTCCTAATGTTTGGTTTAGTACCTAGTAATGCAATTCCTACTCCCAGGAAACTTATAATCTCTCCTAGAAATTGCTGTATAAACAAGACCCAAACAATAGTAAAACCAATAGTCATGTAAATATGAAAGGGAGCAACATTTATGGACTCCTACCCCATTGACAAAGAAGTACACATAACAATTATCTACACTTTGACAATTTATATTGCTCTGTATGTGTAACTGTCCACTACAAAAAGAAGTTTCTCCCTCCAGGGTTCACAGTAACACTAATTTTCTTTCTTGGTGTTTTAGTATGAAAAATTCATGTCTGTTAAAAACCCAGCTATATAATTAATAATTTTAAAAGCTTTGTTGACTTATAAGTATAGATGCTTTAAGATATTAAGCAAATATTTGAAATTTGACAAGCTCTATCAACTTGCAAAAAAAATGCAATAATATTATTAATCATTAGTGCCACACTATGGAAATCCACACATGAAAATTCTCAGGGATGAGCACATAAGTAGAAACAAGAAAGAAAGAGAGAGGGGGAGAGAGAAAGGAAGAGACAGGGAGAGAGGGGGGGGAAAGGAGAGAGAGAGAGAGACAGAGACAGAGACAGAAGAAAGGAAGAAGGATAAGTAGGACCAGAGGCCTGGATATAAGCAATCAGTACACTGTACATCCAACATTTACGTCATTGTAAAAGAGGTAATTCTTTTTTCATGACAGCATAGCATATCACAACGTCTAAAAAAAAAAAAAATCTTTAAATTTTAACCAGAAAATGAAAAAAGTCCATATGTTAGATGTAGAGGAATTTTAATCTAGCAACATGGCTATTCTCATCACATTCAAAGACTGTCTGGGTCTAAATTGTCTTGATGGAATGCAGACACACCCTTAGTACACACCTTTAATCCCTCTGGCTAGTATTCTTTAATACACACCTTTAGTCCCAGACAATGCTTTCTAGATGAGGAGCAGACAAAGTGATGAATCAGAGAAAGATTTCATAGAATGAGCCAGAGATGATAGGCCCAACTCTCAAGAGAAAAATCCCTAAAGAGCAGCTCAGAGACAATCAGTGCATCAGTTCAGTATATTTCAGTGAGTTCAAGTGGAGTCTCTTGGAGTCAGTGCAGCAGGTGCAGGGCAGGAGAGTGTGTCCCTACTCAGTGCAGCAGGTGCAGGGCAGGAGAGTGAGTTCCTACTCAGTGCAGCAGGTGAGGGGCAGGAGAGGTGAGTTCCTACACCAGTTCATGTAGTGCAGTGCAGGTCAGCAGGGACATGTGAAGCCAGAGAATAGAAAGGGACCAGAAGATTAAAACAAATTGCCAGAGTTAGTATGAGGCCAGCAGAGCAATTCAGTGAAAACCTGACAAAAGGCAGCTTGAAGAAGAGCTTGGAGAAGAGTTTGAGCCAGAAGAGCTGAGTTGAGCCAGCCAGCCAGAGTTCAAAAAGGAGGAGGAAGGGTGACCTTGTTTAGCAGCAAGCCTCCCAGACAATTATATCATGTAAATAAAAGTTACTTTTGCTTTTAGAAAATTACAAGCACAAAACCAGAAGAGATTGGTAACACAGTAGAGAGAGAACAATTTGACTTGTAACAAAAATCTACATTTTTATCTTAAAGGAAACATGGTAGAGTATAAATATCACTCAAAATATATTGCTAGATAAATGAGAAAGGAATAAAATACAATATGTACATAAGATTAAGTATATAAATATATATAAGGATATATACATATATACATATATATATATTCTGATATCAATTCTTACAAGTCAGTCTCAGAAAAATATATATTCACTTAAGATTTATATATATATGACTATAATATATATGATAAGTTTAGTTTTACATAGTTTATTTAGTAAATCAATGAAATGAAATACCTGCTGTGATAGAATAATATAAATGAAAAGGTTCTTGGTGTCATTACATAAGTATGGTAGTGTTCAATTGTAATTTACCCTCATGTTATTTTCTTTTCACATTGCCATGGTTACACACAATAGTTTAAGTTTTAAAAGTTTATCCTTTTTGTCTAAGTATAAGAAAAAAAATGTAGTAGAAGTCCTTTAGAAACTCATGCTTCCTAACTAAATTAAGTGGGAAAAAATTTTATTACCTTGAAGCAAGAATATAACATATAAACAATACTATTCTTTTTGTATATGTTTATGAAAATACATTTATAAAACATGTCTATGTACTAGTTTTAATATTTAATAATTAAAATCATTAAATAAATTTTAATTTGATATATGTAAATTTAATAATTTGATAACATGTAAAAATAATTATGTTTAATATGTTGAATTATTAATTTTTTGTGTTAGTTGAGCTTTGAGGATACTAGTTAGTTCATATTGTTGTTCGTCCTAAGGGGCTGCAAACCCTTCAGCTCCTTTGATCCTTTCTTTAACTCCTTCATTGGGGACCCTGTACTCAGTTCAATGGATGGCTGTGAGCCTCTACATCTGTGTTAGTCAGGTACTGTCAGAGCCTCTCAGGAGATAGCTATATTAGGCTGGCTTGTCCTTCCTTCAGTCTCTGCTCCATAGTTAGTCTCTGCAACTCCTTCCATGGGTATTTGGTTCCCCCTTTTAAGAAGGAATGAAATGTCCACATTTTGGTCTTCCTTCTTGAGTTTCTTGTTGTGGTTTATGGATTGTTCTTCCTGTATTCTAAACTTTTGGGCTAATAACCACTTATCAGAGCGTGCATACCATGTGTGTTCTTTTGTGATTGGGTTACCTCACTCAGGATGATATCCTCCAGATCCATCCATTTCCCTAAGAATTTCACAAGTTCATTGTTTTTAACAGCTAAGTAGTACTCCATTGTGTAGATGTACCACATTTTCTGTATCCACACCTCTGTTGAGGGACATCTGGGTTCTTTCCAGTTTCTGGCTATTATAAATAAGGCTGCTATGAACATAGAGAAGCATGTGTCCTTAATACATTACATGTTGGAGCATCTTCAGGATATATGCCCAGGAGTGGTATAGATGGGTCCTCTGGTAGTACTATGTCCAATTTCTGAAGGAACCACTAGATTGATTTCCAAAATGGTTGTACCAGCTTGCAATCCCACCAGCAATGAAGGAGTCTTCCTCTTTCTTCACAGCCTCTCCAGCATCTACTGTCACCTGAGTTTTTTATCCTAGCCATTCTGAGTGGTGTGAGGTGGAATATCAGGGTTGTTTTGATTTGCATTTCCCTGATGACTAAGGATGTTGAACATTTCTTTAGGTGGCTCTCAGCCATTTGGTGTTCATCAGTTGGGAATTCTTTGTTTAGCTCTGTACCCCATTTTTAATAGGGTTATTTGGTTCTCTGGAGTCTAACTTCTTGAGTTCTTTATACATATTGGATATTAGCCCTCTATCAGATATAGGATTGGTAAAGATCTTTTCCCAATCTGTTGGTTGATGTTTTGTCTTATTGACAGTGTCCTTTGCCTTATAGAAGCTTTGTAATTTTATGAGGTCCTACTTGTCAATTCTTGATCTTAGAGCAGAAGGTATTGACGTTCTCTTCAGGAAATTTTCCCCTGTGCCTATTTGCTCGAGGTTCTTCCTCACTTTCTTTTCTATTAGTTTCAGTGTATCTGGTTTTATGTGGAGGTCCTTGGTCCACCTGGACTTGAGCTTTGTACAAGAAGATAGGAATGGATTGATTTGCATTCTTCTACATGCTAATCACCAGCACCATTTTTTTTTTGAAAATGGTGTCTTTTATTCCATTGGATGGTTTTAGCTCCTTTGTCAAAGATCAAGTGAACATAGGTGTGTGAGTTCATTTCTGGGTATTCAATTCTATTCCATTGATCTATCTGCCTGTCACTGTACCAATACCATGCAGTTTTTTTTTTGTTTTTTGTTTTTTGTTTTTTTATCACAATTGCTCTGTAGTACAGCTTGAGGTCAGGGATTGTGATTCCACCAGTTCTTTTATTGTTGAAAATAGTTTTGGCTATCCTAGGTTTTTTTGTTATTCCAGGTAAATTTGCAAATTGCTCTTTCTAACTCTGTGAAGATTGAGTTGGAATTTTAATGGGGATTGCACTGAATCTTTAGATTGCTTTTGGTAATATGGCCATTTTTACTATATTAATCCTGCCAATCCATGTGCATGGGAGATCTTTCCATCTTCTGAGATCTTCGATTTCTTTCTTCAGAGACTTGAAGTTCTTGTTTTCTTGTTATACAGATCTGTCCCTTCCTTAGTTAGAGTCACACCACAGTACTTTATATTATTTGTAACTATTCCTCAAACTTTTCCACAAAATAGAAAAAGAAGGACTCTCTGGATAGAACTCTTCATTCTATGAAGCCACAATTACTCTAAAGCACACAAAGACCCAACAATGAAAGAGAATTTCAGACCATTTTACCTTATGAATATCGATACAAAAGTACTCAATAAAATTCTCACTAATCGAATCCAGGAATGCATCAAAATGATAATCCATCATGATCAAGTAAGCCTCATCCCAGGGATGCAGGGATTGTTAAATATATGGAAATATATCAATGTAATCCACTATATAAACAAATTCAAAATAAAAAACAATATGATCATCTCATTAGATGCTGAGAAAGCATTTGACAAACTCTAACACCACCTCATGATAAAAGTCTTGGAAATATTAGGAATTCAAATCCCATACCTAAACATAGTAAAAGCAATATACAGCAAACCGGTAGTCAACATCAAAGTAAATGGAGAGAACTTGAAGCAATCCCACTAAAATTAGGGACTAGAAAAGGCTGCCCACTCTCTCCATACCTATTCAATATAGAACTTGAAGTCCTAGCCAGAGCAATTAGACAGCAAAAGGAGATCAAAGAGATATAAATTGGAAAGGAAAAAGTCAAATTATCACTATTTGCAGATGATATGATAGTATACTTAAGTGACCCCAAAAATTCCACCAAAGAACTCAGAAAGCTGATAAACAGCTTCAGCAAAGTAGCTGGATATAAAATTAACTCAAACAAATCTCTGGCCTGCGTCTACATAATGGATTATGCTTTCTTTGTTTTGTTTTTGTTTTTGTTTTGCTTTGTTTTGTTTTGTTTTGAGACAAGGTTTCTCGGTATAGCCCTGGTTGTCCTGGAACTCACTCTGTAGACCAGGCTGGCCTCTCCCTGCCTCTGCTTCCCAAATCCTAGGATTAAAGGTGTGTGCCACCACTGCCCAGCCAGTGTCAGGATCTCATTGTATAAATAATAATACTATATTATCATTACATAGAACCATAGAAACAACTTTGAAATGTGTAGAGAAAGAGAAAAAAAGATTGTAAATTGTTATTTAGGACAGGAAGGAAAGAAGATATGTAATATACTAGGTCTGTTGAATAGTCATATCTAGGGATTAAGTACAGAATGTAAGAACTATACATAATGAAATAAGTAAATACACTGGATAAAATGTTCTATGGCTTGGTTTTGCCTATTGCCACAATAAAGAAAGGTGTGTTTCTGCATTTTCTACCTGAGTACATATTCTTAGCTACGCTTTGTGGTTCATACCTATAATCCTAGAACACGGGAGACTAAGGTGCAGTGGTTGCTTAAAGCTAGTGAACAACCTGAGATATCTAGTGTATTCAGGGTAAGCCTGAGCTACAACAACAACAACAACAAAAACAACAAAACTTATAAAAAACCCAAAACAAACAAACAAACAAACAAAAAAAGCCCACATAACCAAAATTATACTTTGGATAACAAATATGTTAACTGATGCTACTAACCCTCTTAGTGTTCACATGTATTGTATGGTACCCTGTTACAGCTTAATTTAAATATAAGAATGTACAAAAAACAAAAAGTACAAAATAAAGTTCATTTCAGTGTTCATGTGTTGCATGTTCCCTCCTCTCATATTCTTGTTCATTATTTAATTCAATTTTATAAAATATTGACTTAGTTTCCCAGAACATATACCTAAGAATGTGCAGAATTCTGAATTTCTCATAATTAAGTTTTAGTGGTGCTGACTAAAATATCTATTTTCATGTTTCTTCTCAGGTAATGTACAATTGGGATCACTTTTTAAAAAATAAAAGCATTTGGGAAATAAACAAGAAAAGTATTCCTACTTGAGATGTGCGTGGTTTTCACACTTGGCTCTTTAAATAAATTTTCTTTGATTTTCTTAGACTGCACACTATAAAAATAATAAAATAAAAGTAGAACAAGTATTAAGCATGTAACTTATTATATACAGTTAACCTAATATAGCAACTAGAGAAAACTTGATTTTTTTTTTTTCTAAATTCAGTCTTTGATATGTGTAACTACTTTTACATAGCTAAGTTTTGGCACCTGCCCCTGAAGGGACTGCAGTAATCAGTGGCTGATTCTCTCATACCGAATCACTAGAAATGACTAGAAACTCAAGAAAACCATTATCCTGAATGAGGTTTTCAGATTATATTAGTATTTGCTGTAAACAATCCACATTTGCATGTCTCCTAAAACAAATGCATTCCCTATTGTGGGGGTTTAAATGAGAAACATTGCCTATGGGCTCATGCATTTAAACACTTGGCAGAGTAGTTTGGAGAAATTATAGAATTATTAGGAGGTATAGCACTGCTAGAGAGGTAAACTGTGGGGGTCCTATAGCCTCGACCCACTTTCTTCTTGTTCTCTCTGTCACTTGTGCCTTCCCTCTGACTTTTCTTCATTCCATTCCTCCTCCCCTGTCTCCAAGAGGAGACACTCCCTACCCCTACCCCACCAGACCTCCCCACTCTCTGGGGCCTCAAGTCTCTTGAAGGTTAGGTACATCTTCTCTCACTGAGACCAGGCCAGGCAGCCCTCTGCTGTATGTATGTCATGGGCCTCATATCAGCTGGTGTATGCTGCCTGGTTGGTGATTCAGTGTCTGAGAGATCTCGGGGTTCAGGTTAGTTGAGGCTGCTGGCCTTCCTATGGGGTTGCCTTCTAATGGAAAAAGTGAACCTCAGGAGGTAGGAGGTGGGAGTACCCTCTAGAATGTACCAGAGACCTGGGAGGTGAGACACTCTCAGGACTCAAAAGGACTTTGAGGGAATGAAATGCCCTGCAGTGAGGAGAGGGAACTTGAAGAGTCCATCTCTAGTAGAAAGACAGGGCTTCAATTGGAGGGAAGGGATTGCCTTCCCATAGTCAAAAACTCTGACCCAGAATTGTTCCTGTCTAAAGAACTACAGGTACAAAAATGGAGAAGAGACTGAGGGGGGTTCAGTGACAGGCCCAAATTGAGACACCTCTCAAGTGGAGGCTCTAAGGCCTGACACTGTTACTGATGCAATGGTGTGTGCTTACAAACAGGAGCCTAGCATGGCTGCCCTTCGACAGGCCCAACAAGAAGTTGAAAGAGTCAGCTGCAGATACTTACACCCAACCAATGGACAGAAGCCATGCACCTCTGTGGTTGAATTAGGGAAAGGCTGGAAGAAGCTGAGGAGGAGGTCAATGCCCACTTTCTATGGTCTTGTTTAAATTAGTACAGTAGATTGTTCCCTTAACAGATCCAAAGTTGTTACACAAGTTCTAAACTGTTTCCCCTTGATACAGAGTATCTATGGTCTGGTTTCTGCATTTTCTACCTGAGTACATATTCTTAGCTACGCTTTGTGGTTCATACCTATAATCCTAGAACACGGGAGACTAAGGTGCAATGGTTGCTTCAAGCTAGTGATCAACCTGAGATATCTAGTGTATTCAGGGTAAGCCTGAGCTACAACAACAACAACAGCAAAAACAACAAAACATTAAAAAAAGCCCAAAACAAACAAACAAAAAAACTCCACATAACCAAAATCATACACATTAAAGCACATACATACACACACATGCACACACACAAACATTCTAAGCTTTACTCTTTACTGTTCTGGTTCAAAGCATCATTAATGTAAAACTACCTCACTGACATTTATGAGTTATTGTTCTCAATATGACCAGAAATTTTTTAAAAAAACAATGTTTTCCTTTTACAAAGATGTTATTCACAGTGTCTTAGCATATTACATCTTCAAGCACAAATAATGTATCTCATGTCTGTGGTTTGCACAAAGTAGGACACTATGAATAATTTGGGGCAATTATATTTTGCATTGCCTTTAATGTATTAACTTCACAGCTATTCATGATATGAACTAGTAAATCTCTAGCAACAATAAAAATGGTGTAATGCTTAAATTAGATACCAAAAAAATCTTATTAATTTTGATGCCCTCATGAAAACTGTTTGCCACAAAGCATATTAAAGATGCTTAGAAGAATGAAGTACTTTGACAAAACAGAAATAGAGGAAATTCTGTTTACTTCAGCTTTCTTAATACTGGCTGAGAATTAACACTTCCATTAAGAACTTACATATGTATCCTTCCATTTTAGGTAAAATGGCACCTAGACTCAAAATAGATGTTTTCTAAGGATTTTAAAATATACATATTTTCTAAGGATGTTAAGAATATTTCATTACAGTCGCATAAGCATCTGATCTTAAAGATCTTCTTTCTCAGCTGGGCAGTGGTGGCACACGCCTTTAATCCCAGCACTTGGGAGGCAGAGACAGGTGGATTTCTGAGTTCAAGGCCAGCCTGGTCTACAGAGTGAGTTCCAGGACAGCCAGAGCTACACAGAGAAACCCTGTCTCAAAAAACCAAAAAAAGAAAAAAAGATCTTTTTTCTCTACATATGCTGCATAATTGTCTCATATCATTTTTTACATAATGTTACTTTAGTAGCCTGTTCCATATTGCAGAGACAGATATTCTATTATGGTACTATAATAGTCTATTTGCATATTAGCAACAAGCAGACCTAATATTTGTCACACCTATTAAGTAGTTGATCATCTAAGTCAACACCTGTGGACTATAGTACATGATTTTTATGTAAATAATATTTAGTCTTCTCAAATTTATTTTTCATCTTTGAAATAACCATGGAGCTGAACACCTTAGGAAAACACAGAAATGAATGATTATTTCCAACTGAGGAACATAAGGATTCATGAGAGAATGGGAAAATTATCCTGATTTTATAATATAATCTAACACCATGGCTTGAAGGAGGTTTAAATTTTTAAACCCATCCTGAAAATGTACTATGAGAGTGACATGAATATATTCAGGTTAATATAAAAATATCACTGATACTTCTAATCAAATGCCAGCAGTTCTATTCAGTGAGTAATTGGCATGTACCTGGGAATTGTGATGTACCTGTTATTCTCCTTGATTATAAATCAGGGATATGCATTAACTGTGTGGACATAGAAACAGTTTACATGAAATAAAGTAAATTATTAACATTCTGTTAACTAAAATCAAAACTGCAATTAAAACCAAGTACCATTCAGACTTCTTTTTTCCCCTATTATATTAAATGTTTGTGTCTTTAAAGTATGTAGTAATGAGTCTAGCTGAGTGAGAACCTTGTTGTGACGTCATCCTGAGTGACAGGAAATACTTCATTGTAGTATCTTTATGTTTTGTGACACTAACACAGTTTTGGGGTACCTTTTAAATTAAACAATATATATATATATATATATATATATATATATATATATATATCCCCAAACACTGTGGGAAAGGGGGATTTACAGTGGAGATGTATAGAAAATAATATTCTCCTCGAATTCAGTTCATGACGCTGTCCAGCAGGTACAATTTTGCTGGAAATGTATTAAACATTACATAGTTTGTCATATCCTACTGTTGCTATATTTTCTGAACCTTGTCATTGCTGCTTATCTCTCAAAGCCTCAAAAGTGGGAGGAGATCCTAGCCAATGTTCTTCCATCATTATCTTGTGTTTGTTCATCACACATGTTAAGAGAAAGAGCTACAAATCTTATCCATTATTTTTAAAGCATGCCATCAAAGAAATTGTTTCTTTAATTTCCCAGTGTACTCCTTTCCAGCTTGTTCTCATTTTGACATTCCACTCTGTGACCCTTGTTCACCACTCTTCTTCATAAGATTTTACTAACTTACACTTTAGTAACTCATTACAAACCTTTACTTTGTGAATTCCTTGTCTCTTCCTTAATCTAGTGGCACATAGCAGAGCTCAAGAATATTTACAATGGTATAATAGTTTTGCAAACAAAGACATAACAATAGTTACAAACAAAAATCCTACTCACACTAGAGACAAAAAAAAATGACATTGAAAAGAAAATATCTATCCATTTTTGTTTAGTTCACTCTAAATCATTGTAGTACACACTGTTTCAATGCCTAGCTGCTGTTAATTAGATCAGCACAGTCTCAGGAATTTTCGTTTTCCTTTTGAATGTTCCCACCAGCTGCAAAACATCCATTTCCTCATAATTGATTCTCAAGTTTATTTGCAATGTTCCATGAGGCATAGCCTACTGAAATGACTCATCATGTTTATGGGAACAACATAAGAATAAAGGTTATGTTTGAATGGTTTTACCATATTAAATTTAGACTAAAAACTTAGTTTCTTGGAAGTTATTTTAAGCCAGCTTTTAAATATACAAATTTAATTAGAATGCAATTTTAAAATCACTTTCCTTTATGAGAAGTGGTCAACTCCAAAATTGTTAAAAGGAGGACCTACTGTCTTAGTCAGGGTTTCTATTCCTGCACAAACATCATGACCATGAAGCAAGTTGGGGAGGAAAGGGTTTATTGAGCTTATGTCCACATTGCTGTTTATCACCAAAGGAAGTCAGGACTGGAACTCAAGCAGGTTCTTGCTGGCTTGTTTCCCTGGCTTGCTCAGCCTGCTCTCTTATAGAACCCAAGACCTCCAGCCCAGGGATGGTACCACCCACAAGGGGCCCTACCCCCTTGATCACTAATTGGGAAAATGCCCCACAGCTGGATCTCATGGAGGCACTTCCCCAACTGAAACTCCCTTCTCTGTGATAACTCCAGCCTGTGTCAAATTGACACACAAAACCAGCCAGTACTCCTACTTAAGGTAATGTCTGGTCTAGATCTTATGAACAAACAAATAAAGTCTACCTTCACTCTCAGGAGCATCCCATAGAAGTAGAGTTCTGAGATTTGAAGTCTGTGTCTTTACTTTTTTAAAGTGGGATGTGTATTGAATTAAGATTCAACAGCAGAATGTTATTTTATGACTTGTAGTTATATATGTGTGTTTAGAAACAAATGACTACCTTAAAAACTTCCAAAGAATTGCATTGCTAGGTTGACTTTAGAAAGATATACATCATTATTCTGTGATCACTCATTTAAAGGAAATTATCATTTAACTGCCAAATATTATTTATTTACTCATTAGTATATGCTAAAGAATTACATGTTACAAACACACAGTCAAATGCGTGTATATGCATTCATACGGCATATGAATGACAATGTCAGAAGTCCTGTTCTGTTACTCTTCAATTTTACCTTTAGAGAAGATCTCTCATCACACCTAGAGCTCACCATATTAGCTACAATGGCTGTTCCATGAGCCCCTGGGATCTATCTGTCTCTGATCTAACAGTTATTCAGATTTTATGTGGAATCTTAGCTGAGGTTCTCATCCTGGCCAGTCAGTGAATTCTCTTATCCACTATGCAATCTCACCAACTCCTTTACTGCCATATTTTAATAGAGGGTATTTCCTTTCTAGAGACATTGTGTGGTTATAAAAATTGAAATCTGTTTAACTTGGTAGTGTAAGGTCTATATTGTCTTCAATTTAAGCAGTGGAATAATACATTGTGATTGGCATTTGTAAATTAATACTGAGAAGCAAACTACAAAATTACATGTGAAAAATAAAGGGATCCTAAGCTTTTGCTTATCCATAACCTTCATGAAATATCAGATACTAACATATGGAAGCAAATCCATACAAGAAATATTTGACTTGTCAGTATTCTAACCAGCATACAATCTAGAAATTTATTTTAAGTGTTTTTTTTGTGTTTGCCAACGGGTGAATAAAAACTGCCTAGAAACTGCTACAAAATTATATCAAAGGGCATAGGTAAAACATCTCCAAAAATGTACCATCAAACAATATAAGAGTTTTAAGTTCCTTTGTAGGGTCTTTCTCAAATGTTCCTTCCTTTGGAGCCCCTTTCTTTTAGAGGATATTTTCACTTTGGAACTGTAGAAATAAGATTTACAACTTGGATACTTACTTTCTTCCTGTCTCTTTGTTCGACCTAAACTCTGATTTCAACTATGTAAATAGTTTAGAAATATCTATTGTAAGTGGTACATACAACTTTGCCTTTTAAGTATCTACATTGGCTTTGAAGTTCTAGATATTTAAACATCTTTGGTTTTAAATTCTAGGTTAATGAACCAGTTATGTAATTTTTTTTTTACTCTTACTTTATCACACCTGTAAAATAATCTTTCTGAAATAATCATACTTGGATCATCATATCTAATGGACATATCCTAACGAAATGTCCAGCATGTTAAATGTGTTCTCTTTTATAACTTGGTTTCTACATGCAGAAATGAAGAACTGAGTAATGATATATTTACCCAGGTTTATCTGGGCTAGATATAAATGGATGACTAGAGATACAATAAGTTGTGAATGCTTAGGGTGACAGCCAGGAGAACAAAGATTATAGTAAACTCTTCATGCTTTAGTTTACCTAGAAAGCGAAGCAGCAGTAATTGAGGAAAATACAGCCAGTAAGCAGCTGCTGGATCATTTCTGAGATATGCCTTAAATGCCAAGCTAAATAGATGCTTTGCAGCCAAAGAGAACTGCTGAGAAATTTGGATGGAGCAGTGCCTTGAGAATGAGTGTTCTTTTAAATTTTATAATTATACTGGGTCTTTGAATGAAAGATAGTAAAGACACTCTTGAGCATGTCTTACTTTAACTGGTGGATATTCAAGTCAAAGACAACATGATTTTGGGTGAGATTGAGAATTAAAAAAAATATAATGGAAAAGCTGGGAGTATGTCAGAAGAATGTATATGTTGTCTTCTATGGAAAGCAAAGGAAAAAGAATAGGTTCCATAAAGAGTGATAATGTTTGAGGAAAGAATGAGATGATGGGAGGATATATGTTACACAAGAATTTATTCTGGATAAAATATCACTATAGTACCTTATGTATGAAAAATTCCATCTCATTTACTGGGCATTCATAAGAAGACTGAGAAAAATTCTTTGTATTAATTTCTGATTCAATCACAAGTTCCTGGGAGTTAAAAAGATGAGTGAATTACTCATGCTCCTACAGTTAAGAATATAAATTTAAATTTTTGGCTACTGGATTACAATTCTATTAGCTACACCGTGCTAGGTATTTCAATTTCAGGGAAGATCTTGGAAGATGCCCAGAAATAGTGCTTTTGAGAATAGTATTGGGACTTGGGGGGAGGGGGGCAGGGAAGTAAATTATTATGTGCATCAGCAAACTCGAATCCTCAGTGACAGAAATGAACACTAAGGAAGTGATCTGAAGTTTGACTCTCCAGATAGAGGGACTATATACTTCTAGACAATAAAAAAGCAGAACATACAAAATCATTGCTCCAGGCAGGTTTGCTAATAAAGCTCCGGTGGTTTGTTTGGCTAACCCTTGAACTCCTTTGAGACCATGTTTTTATTGTAATAAGAGGAGATGAAAGTGACATTTAGCTCCTATTGTAATTAGCTGAAACCTGATGACCACAATTAACATGTCACTTTTGTGTGACTCTGAACATTCTTGTGGGCTCATTGCAAAAGGAAAGAACAAAGGCATTGCTGGAGTCTTGAAGTCAGCAACCAAAACTACCCACTTGATTTTTGTCTCTTTACTGGATAAACAAACATCTGATTCTGTTAAAAGAGAGCTATGACTCTGTGGCTTAGTGTGAGTGCTCTTTTGAATTGTAATATTTATGATTTATTGAACTGTTTTGCTAAATGAATGCATCTGTTTCTATGTGATATGGTCCTTAGACTGCAATACCAAAAAGGCTCAGTTGGCTTCCTCAGATTCAGGCACTATATAAGTAAACTGAGGACTCAGTTTTTTTTCTTTTATTGAAAATTGACTTGGTTTTCATTTAATATATTTGGATTGCTGTTTCCAGTCTTTCCGTTCCTCCCCACACAGCTCCTCCCTGTCTTACATCCCATGCAGTCTAGAGCCATGCCTTCTGTCTCTCCATTCCTCTCCACCCAGCTCCTCCCTGTCTTACATCCCATGCAGTCTAGAGCCATGCCTTCTGTCTCTCCATTCCTCCCCACCCAGCTCCTCCCTGTCTTACATCCCATGCAGTCTAGAGCCATGCCTTCTGTCTCTCAGAAAACAAACAGGCTTCTAAGGACTAATAATAAAATCAGATAGAATACAATATAATAAGATAAAACAAACACAAATACAGCAAAGTAGGATAAGACAGAAGGAAATAAACCTGAGAAAAGGCACCGGAAACAGAAATACGCACTGAGACCCACTCATTTGTACACTCAGTAAGAATCCCATACAAACTTAAAATCAGAACCCATCATATATATGTATATACATATATATAAATACATATATATGAACTAATGTGAAAGATATAGTTGCATGACTGTATGCTAACAGAATTTACACACAAAGTAAAATGTTATTTTAATGTTATTGTTAATCACAAATTAATTTATATTTATCTGCCAAATTATATTAAAATTTTAACTAGGAAAAATACCTTTAATAAATACATTGACCCTCTCAAAGAATGAGGATAAAATGTATAAAGTAGATGAACATAAGTTTGAATAGATTTAAAGGTTCTCAAAAAATGATTTAATAATTTACAAATTATTTTAAGCTCAATTCCCCTTATAGCTTTGACCATTTTGGAGATGTGAGATGTGGACTGAAACCATTCTTGGATTATATGGTGTAAATGCTTCACTACTGAGCTACACAGCAAGAATTTTTGCTAGGTGTTTTTTGTTGTTTTTTGTTTTTTTGCTTTTAGCAGACAGATTTTTGAAATTTGCCAAGGCTAGTCTTGAACTTGTGATGTTTCTCCTCCACATCCAGCATAGTTGGTATTACAGGTATGTGCTACCCTGATTGGTATTTTATAAACAAACAAACAAACAAACAAATAAACAGCAACAAAAAGCCAGTATCAATTACATTATATAAATATTTATGAGGGTCCTGAATATTATGATAAGGAGACTTGTGTCTTCGTATACCTCTTTTATTAAAGAGATAAAGAGTTAGAAGAAAGACTATAGTTATTTATTTTTCAATGACATTGGACTCTGAAAGAAGTTACATCACTATTTAATGTAAAACAATAAAACCTGAGTCCTTGAATGTGATAATCTGGGGATTCAACAAGGCAGGACTGGATAGGAGGCCCACTCTGAACAGATGTTCTCATTTTCCTGACTTTAAGCCCATGAAGTTTCAACTAGTGCTGTCAATTAAAACTCTGCACTGATCATTTCCATTGAAAATTAAGATCGACAAATTAAAAAGGCATCTTTCAATTCCAAAACTATATGGGCAGGGTTCATGTATGTTTGCCAGTGTGTGTGTATGGTGTGTGTGTGTGTGTGTGTGTGTGTGTGTGATAAGAAGAATCACACTGAGTGTGTACAAATGTAATCACCGATAATGTAAATGGCAATAACAAACTAAAGATATACATAATTGGAACTAGGAAAATGCTTAATTATTTTATGTTACAAAGCAACCGTGAACCATTAGTTGATGGATAAAAGGGAGATAGTTCAATAATAATTGACACATAGAGATGGGAGTGTTCAGCTGATTCAAAGAATCATTTAATGTATCTTAACTCAAATGATTTCCCTGACATACAAATGATTGACCAACCTTCTATTGTTTTTATTTTTGATTCCAACCATAATTTTTAGATGAACTCTAATAAAAATCTAGTAATGAAATAGAGAACATATTCATTACATACACCAAAAAAGCTGAAATATCTTTTCAACCAATTGAGACACTCAAGCCAGTTTTTTTTTTCTTGGAAAATAAACCTTTATTTGCCAGATGTAATTGTTGTCTCTGGAACTTACTGCTCAATAAGCTCACGGTTTGTAGCTCTTTCAGAACTCTGGCTGTCTGACATAACTCAGCTAATATTTCCCAGACTCCTCTCTAGTATGACCAATTCAAACTAGCTCCTCTTGGCTTCTGACTGTACTGCTCTGCTTGTACCGCAGCTCTACAATCCATTCTAATCTTTTAGCTCATTCTCATTCTCTGGCTCATTCTGTCTTCACCTGCACCCTGGCTCATTAAAACTGTCTTATAAAACTGCCTGCTCTCTCTCTCTCTCTCTCTCTCTCTCTCTCTCTCTCTCTCTCTCTCTCTCTCTCTCTCTCTCTCTCTTTCTCTGTCATCACCTCTCTTTTCTGTTCTCATGAGTTGGTTGTATTCTCTCTTTGATTCATTCTGTCAAATCTTTCTCTGGTTTAACACTTTGTCTGTAAATCAATTAGACATGATTTTCTTTTTCTTTTTATTTTTTATTGATTATTTTATTTATTTACATTTCAAATGTTATCCCCTTTCCCAGTTTCCCCTCTGCAACCTCTATCCCATTCCCCCACCTGCTTTTATTCGGGTGCTCCCCAACCCACACACTCCTCCCTCACAGCCCTAGCATTCCCCTACACTGGGGCATCAAGCCTTCACAGGACCAATGGCTTCCTCTCCCATTGATACCAGATAAGGCCATCCTCTGCTACAAATGCAGTAGGAGCCATGGTTCCTTCCATGTGTATTTTTTGGTTGGTGGCTTAGTCCTTGGGGGCTCTGGAGGATCTTGTTGGTTGATATTTTGTTCTTCCTATGGGGTTGTAAACCCCTTCTGTTCCTTCAGTCCTTCCCCTAACTTCTCCATTAAGGACCCTTTACTCAGTGTGATGGTTGTCTATGAGCATTTCCATCGGTATTGGTCAGGCTTTGGCAGAGCCTTTCAGAAGACAGCTAAATCAGGCTTCTATCAGCAAGCACTTCTTGGCATCAGCAATAGTGCCTGGATTTGGTGGCTGCATATGGGATGGATCCCTAGGTAAGGAAGACTCTGGATGGCCTTTCCTTCAGTCTCTGCTGTACTCTTTGTCCCTGTATTTCCTTCTACAAACTAACTTTACCTTCATTGTTTAGGATTAAAGGTGTGTAATAAGGATGTGCCTGTATTCCAGCCAAAGATATTAAAAATGTGTCATTCCAGCATGATGACACAGATCTAGAAGTTCTATGGATGTGATGTGATCTTTTACTAGATCAACCATGTTGCTTGATTAAAATGCTCTTATATTTTCAGAATAAAACTCATTGTAATTTGACAGTTATCACATACACACACACACAGAAGGAAATGAAGAGGGAGAGGGACAGAGAGAAAACAACTAACTGCTGGTCAAAAAGACATTAGTGTTATAGCTAGAATAGGCATTATAAATTTAGGAAATAATGTTGTAAAATATAAAATAGAATTTCAGAGGATATAGGGTTCTTTGCCTTATGACAACTAAAAAGAAACACTTTAATGCAATTTAAGTTTATTGCTCATGTAATAACATATATTAATAGCTTTGATGAAATTAAAGTCAACAAATTATTCATATATCCTCGTAATAAAAGTACAAGTACAATTGTACTTATATATATAATAGACAAAATTTTATTATCAGATAATTCAGGTGGGACTAAAAAGTTATTTTGTAACTGATTACTGTTTAGACCTACAATTTGAAATGAAATCCATGGGAAACTGGGTTTAACAATTAAAACTTAGAATTTGAGAGAAAACTAACAGAGGAATTAAAGCTATGTAAATATTTGATGAACCATTTATGCAGAGCTACCTGCTTTCAAAGAAACAGACATATTTTTTTGCATCAAATACCCTTAAAACCCATCCTGCCTTTCTCATTCCCTTCAGATTGCCTTATTTTTCTTAAAATAGTCTAAATTTGATTTTCTTCCGATTTAAGGATCACTCAGCATCAATAGCTTTCTATATATTTGCCTTTACATCTTATTTGAATATTAATATGTCCTCCACAATTTCAAGTTCTAATTCACTCATTATGTATTTATTCATAGACAATTTTACCTCATCTCATTTGCTGTACACTTGTTTCTGAAATCAGATGATAACAGGCTTCCAGGCCACCCCAGAAAGCCACTTCACTAATCAAATACACTGTCACCTGCAGTGCTGGGTTAGGATCCTTACAATAAAAATACTTACCTTCCTCTAAAGATGTACAAACTTCCACTGAGTTCAAATATAGGCTAAATTTTCTCCTAGAAGATCATAACATATCTTCATTACCACTGTGTTTTTTATTGTGTGCATGCAGATCTGTTACATATGATTGGTTTCATTGAAGTATATATTACAATGTGCGAAAATTCTCTCCATATCCCCTTTCCTGCCCTTTCTTACCTCTATCTCCTATTAGCTCTCTTTGTTTCCCTTAGCTTCTACTTTAATATAATACATACTTTTTATACATGGACTTAGGGATCTTGAAAAAGTCTAGAAACACAAATGAGTGAAAACATACAAATTTATCTTTCTGAGACTAGGTTAACTCAATATGATGGTATTCGTATATATATATTTTTTTTTTCAAAGAGGAATCGAGTGCTTGCCAAACCTTGACTCTCCCATACCCTTGGTCACAGTGTAGAGTTATATCTTCTAGGGTTTATGATGATTAGGTCAATTATTGTTAGCCTCAAGTTATCTTCTGATTTCTCCTGCTCCAAAATATATTCTGTAGGACTCAGTGCAAGATACTAATACCACATTCCATAAACTACTTTCTTACAATACAAGTATTAATTTCTTACAGTCATAAAGGCTGGGATGTCCAAGATCAATGTATCCACAGGTTCAGTTATTGCTGAAAACTCTCTTCTGTCTTACAGCAGATAACCTCCTCTTTCGTAACAAAGA
Organism: Mastomys coucha; assembly: GCF_008632895.1. NCBI lineage: Eukaryota > Metazoa > Chordata > Mammalia > Rodentia > Muridae > Mastomys > Mastomys coucha. Next base: position 63,982,975 of record NW_022196894.1, on the reverse strand, counting down.
GAGAAAATTTTGCTATCTATTCTCCTGCTAATGAAGGTATCAATCTCATTTTGGGCTTCCATCATTGTTGTTATAAAGTTGAATAGCTACTAAAAGCATTAATTGTGAACAGGATAGCATTGTGGGTTAGAATTTCCACACATAAATGGGTCGGGATGTAAGTTCAGTGTATAATACAACCGCTGCCATGTCCTTGATAAGCATCAATATTTAAAAATGGCTAATTTTTTATTGTTAGCTGGATTTTAAATGTCTGAATAGATACCCTTGTTCTATTGCATTATTGTAAATTTTCTGTTTTCCAACTCCTTTACTTCATAAGCTTGGCTGACCTGGAGATTACTCTGTAAATTGACATTGATCTCAGAGATCTGTATGCCTCTGTCTCTTAAATGTTAGGATTAAAGTTGTATACTACCATGCCTAGACCTAAGCTTTTCTCTACTTGGAATTTACTCTGTACCAGGCTGGCCTTGAATTTAGAGATCTGCTTGCCTGTATCTCCTGTGGTTAAGGGTGTGTACCACTATGCTTAGGACTAAGCTTTTCATGGCCACTATACCTCAAGATCTGGATCAAAAGCCTGTGTCTTCCAGCCTCAAGATGTTCTCTCCATTTCTGGATTGTTGTTCATTTCAGAATAAAAGTCCAAATGAATACAATAACCAAGTCACTGGTTCAACTGCAAAAGCATAAACAATAAGTATAGCAGTTTAGGATCTAATGTTAAGATCTACTTAATCTATTCATCTCCTTGAACATAGGATTCTGCTCCAGTGTACTTCTTAGTGCCCCTTCATTCTTTGAACCATACATTTTGTACTTTTTTTTTCTACCCTTGCTACTCTTCATCAAAATGTTCTTCATGAGAATAAGCAAGAATACAAAGTCTGTGCTGGGCTTTTCTGAGATTTCCTTTTTCAGTGCAATTAGTTGAAATCTCTTTACCTTAGCCTCAGGAGCACTCTTCAGAAAGAGCAAAAAGCAGCCACACTCTTCACCAAAATATTACAAGAACAGTCTCTAGGCTACATCCTAAAACTTTTCTCCTCTTAACTTCTTGAGCCAGCAGGCTTACACAGTTCAAAATCACCCTCAGCACTACCATCTTCCATATTCTTACTAGAATGGCTGACTAAGCCCTACTTAAAGTATTCCACTGCTTTTCAAAATCCGGGGATCCACATTTGTCCAAACAAAAGCATAGTCAGGCCTATCACAGTAACACCTAACTTCTTATATAGCAACTTCTGTCTTAAATAGTGTTTCATTGCTGTGAAGAGACACCATGACCACAACTCTTATAAGGGACAACATTTAATTAGGGCTGGCTTATAAGTTCAGAGGTTCAGTCTATTATCATCAAGGTGGGAGTACGGCAAAATGAACCAGTAGCAAAGATGCCTTGTACTCATTTAAAAAACCTGTAATACCACACTAATTTTATTCCCCATGTTTGAAGCATTTCCCCCCTGAAGATAGAAATGCACAGGTACACAGCTTCCATCAGACAGCCTATATAACATTATAATTTTCTATATCAACTGCCCTCCCCAAGTCAGGGCTACACACTGCTTGGGCCAAGAAGGCATGGACTATTCCTGAGTATATGGGCAGTATATGCAGCTGACAGCCCAGGACTGAAGGTATCATACAAAGAAGTTGTGATATTAGTTTTGGAGACATGCAGCATGCAAGAATCGTAGAAGCAATGAGATTCCAACCTACATTTCAGAGTATGGGAGACCAATTCATGTGTAGTTGAGTCATCTGTCAACAAGCAGCCTCTTAGAGATCAGTGCATTAACCTAGGAAAGTGAAACCAGTAATGAGCTAGAGGCCACATTCCATCCAGATTTCTCTACAGCATCCAGAATTCTTTCATATTCTATGATAAGTACTTCTCATTTGTGCCACTCAGTTATATTTTAAACATTATCATGGATAGTTAAGTTCCTATTCCCCTCTTCCTCCTTTTGGTAGAATGTCTTCTTTTTCCATATTTATATTTTAGTTACAACTATCAATTAGTAAATTTTATTTTCATTTCAATTAATAAATTTTATTTTCATCCTAATAATCTCCCTAGAAAGTTAGATTCAACTTCTAAAACCAGGTAAATGACTTCCAGAACTACAAGTTTAGAGTTGATAGGTTGCATAGGTCATAGTCACACCCATATGATCCTTTAGCTTTGTAGTTTTCTACCACTGGCAACAGGTGTTTAAGGTTCAGTGTTGGAAAGAACATTTAGATTAAAAATCTGAAAGACAGAATAGTAGCATTATATTTTTCTTTGTTTCTACAATGTCATGTTTTTTTTTTAAATACCCATGTGTTAAAATAATGCAAAAGCAAGGATATAAATGCTGTAAATGTACTAAGTTCCATAGAAGCAACATTGCAAGGAAGGTTAGCGGGGAGGAAAGTCAGTTAGCCTTGTTGGTTTTTTTTGTTTGTTTGTTTGTTTTATTTTGTTTTGTTTTGTTTTGCCTTTGTTTTTGTTTTTTAAGTAGCTTACTGTTCCAACAGTCCTCTTAGAAGCTGAAGGTAATTATATTGGTCTGTAATGTCTAAGATCATCCCATTTCTTTCCTCTTCATAGAGACAGGAATAGCCCTGGCATCTTTACAACTAAATTACTGGAACACTTTCCGAGTTATACTACTAAATCAAGCCCCAACCTGCTGGATGATATGTGATGTTAAATTGAACAATATGTTTGAATGATTGTGTGTGAATGTGAATATGTTTGGATGCTTGGTACATGGGGAGGGACATTAATAGTAGAAATGGCCTTGTCAAAGTAGGTGTAGGATTGTTGAAGGAAGTATGTGCCTGTGGAGGTGGGCATTAAAGTCATAAATTCTCAAGCTATGCCCAGTGTAAAACGCAAAATGCCTTTCTGCTGCTTTTGGGTCAAGAGGTAGCTTTCTTGGCATCTCTGGTATCATGTCTGCTTGCAGGCTGCAATGGTTGCTGCTATGACGATAATGGACCAAATTTCTATAAACCAGCCCCACTTAAGTGGGTTTGGTCTTTTGGTTTTTTGTTTGTTTGTTTTTAAGAACTGCCATAATCATGGCATCTCTTTACAGCAATGAAACCCTAACAGAAGACAACACAGGAAAAATAAACCTTTGAGTCAAACTTTTCCCTTTTGTTCATTAAAACATGTTCTTAGCTATAGCTTTATTCCAGAAAACAAATGTTTTTATGTTCAGTTTTTGTTAAATCTAAGTGGAATTATTAGCTATGTGAGCTTTCATTCTTGCTTTGACCAATATTTAATTTCAAGTATTTTTCTCCAATAGCAAAAGCAGCAATATTAACAATCCTAAAATATTGTTATTATAATGTGATTCAACCATGTTTCATTCTTTAAACTCTTCCATTAACCCAGTAGAATAAATATTAATATTAATACTTCCATCTTACTCCAAGAAAGTCCTTTGTTGTCAATTCTATTAAAAATCTGGGATGCTGAAATGGCTTAGGTAAAGACACTTGGTACAGCCTGACAAGCTGAATTCAATCCCCATAGTATACAATGGTCTAAGTAGAGAAATAGTTCTACAAGCTGTCCTCTGACCTTTATATCCACACTGTGGTATTCATCACACTGCCAAACTAAGGAATAAATATATAAGTGTGAATAAAAATTAAGTCCAAACACTATATTCTCAACAACACTGTTGAGTCTGAATTAATTTTGTTGTTCAAAGTCCAATTTATTATACAGAATGAAATTCAGTTCAATACAGTGCAAAAATTGAGCATGATAACATGAATACAGTCTGGTTAAGGATATTTATCAGAAAATATCATGTTAAAAACTTTTAAGAATCCAATTTGATTCTGTAATATTTTACAGAATTTATACATATCTGCTAACCTAGACAATATGTTTCTTTTGTCTTTTAAACTCTTACACACATGTACTTAAAAATGGTTGCATCTGACCTTTGTGAGTATATTTTTGTAAATTTCAGTATTGTTTTTTACTGTAATCGTTCATTTTAGCAAATATCAACACTACTGGGCTTTACCATTATACTTTTATGCAAATGAACTATTCAATGTTGTTTTTATTTCTTTGTACACCTTTCTTTTATGGCCTCTCCCATTCTAACTGGCACCTTTCTGTCCCCTTATGATTTCTTGTCACACATATTCCATTTCCCAGTCTTGCTCTATTCTCTATCAGTTAGACCCTTCCTGTAATACATGCACAGACATACATATAAATATAACCTCATTATATGAAAGACAACATGGAATAGCTGCCTATTGAGTCAAAAATATCTAACATATGTTGTGTTATATAAGCTTTGGTTTTCTCATCAACAAAGAACCATCCACCATTATTAAGCAGGTTTTTTGGAGTGAGGGATGAATGATAATGTGCAGACAAAGATTTGGCTCCCTAAGAGATAGCACTTTGGAAAGATAATTCCTCATGAGTCACTATGAAAGACTAGGTATGCTGGCAGGTCATGAATGAAGCCAAGATGCTATTAAGCCTCCTGCATGCATGGGACAGCACTTAGGACAAAAAAAACTTTCCCACCTAAAAAATGTGTTATTTCTGCCAAGAGAACAAAATTCCCAGCCTAGGTAGCCTTAGGTGACTTTATATCAGCATGAAAATGACTGCTGTGCTGTTTTTCTTTTTAACAGAGCAAAGTGGTTTCTTTTGATTTTATTATTCTTCTATTTCACTACTTCTGGTTTCTCCTGCCATACCTATTATCATTGTAAATAAAAATTGATATATTGTTTTGCTTATTCTTTATATCCTAAACTGTGATAATGGCACTGGTTGATAGAACCATTGGGAAATTTTCAACCAAGTGTTTCTTAGTTTTTAGTGCCCTCATTATAACGTTGGCATTTTTATAAAATAAATATTAAGATTTCACTTATCAAAGTTTGACTATTGTATTATGCGAGAAAACATCTATGTGGTATCTTAATTTCCAGTCTCTTTAGATGTAGTTTCCTGTCATCAAGAACAAGTTTTGGCTGATATGAAATTGAGTTTGCCTTCTTTAAATAGTTTGAGCACAATTGTCATTTAGTAAAATAAACTTGTCTCCATTATTTCTTAATGTCTTCCTTAACAAGTGTAAGATTAGACCACATCTCACAAATTCCCATTGGGTAGCACTTAAGCAGTGAGTGATATTTCTGTCTGCCTAAGTCAAGTAATCCCAAATGTAAGTAATTTACAAGACGGCACCAGGGACTGTTAGAATAGACATATTGCAATATGTCACTGGAAATCAGCATCTCCCCACATGTTTGATCAACAGCCAGATGGAAGCTTTTATCACATTTATTTAATCTGAAATACACATGGTAATTACTGTGGACCTTTGATTCAAGGCCTTATTAGTGTCTCAGGAGAAGTCAGAAAATGAGTTTGTCAGTTGCAGACTGTTGTAGTCATGACCCTCTGGGTAGAATTTACATCTATCACTGCCTAGACAAAAGTGCTGCTGCAGTTCACTCATACCTCCAGAACGGGGGGGGGGGGGGTTAAAACAACTTAACTTGTATGAGAGCTGAATGACCCCAAAATAGTGTTTCTGCTATTCCACAAGTGCTCTCTTCCAAGCATGACAAATGAGGAGAGTGGGTTATATATTGCACAATTTCTCAAAAACTAAATCTAGACAAAATAAAGGCTTACTGAAATAAAATGCTCAGAACTTTCTGACCTCCAACAAGGCATTCTGTCTTCTACTTTTGTTAGTGGAAATTAATGGACATAATTTCCAGTGTCAGTGATGGGAAGTAGGAAGATATTGCAAGTCTGTTCTTCAAAATCTTCTAGCTAGGAAAATAATAAGCATAAAACTATTGAAATAAAATGCCTATTACAAATATACATGAATGTTTACTAGAGAAGAAAGGAAGGGGAAGCTTCAATGCATTTGTGCAGATGGAGAATGTTAAACCATTACATTTATTTTTATGTTAATGGTTATTTTATTTGGATCATAGCTAAAGGAATACACACATATGTGTGTTCACATCAGTATATAGTTGATATATATATATATATATATACACACACATTTTATATATATACACACATATGTATATGTAAATGTATACATATACATATGTGTGTGTGTATCACATATATATGATACATTGTTGACAATTCCAAGAGAAAGTTAAGCCTTACTGAAAAATAATTAGGACATGTTTCTATATCTTAATAGATCCTATGGATCATTCCATGGTCAAGGAGAGATGACTTTGCAATTAAGGGTACATATTGCTCTACACAGGACGTATCTTTACCACTACTCTGGGAAGTTCACAGTCTCCTGTTACTCCATCACTAAGGCATGTGACTCCCTATTCTGCCTTCTGTGATCAACAGCACTTCCAAGTACACACAAAAATATATACATAATTTGAAAGAAAGTAAACAAAAGATAATTTTATTAATGAGAAATAGTCAAGTAACATTCTGAAATGACTTCAAATGTTATTACTTGATCAAAATTATATTAGTGGCTATTAATAGTGTCCTAATTGAATTGCTTTAGGATTTTGCTCTAGTTATTAAAATAATAAATTAATTAGTTAAAATAATATCCATTAAATTGAATTACATTAAAATTGAAACACTTGTTCAAGAGCATTAAGACATTCTGCCAATAACATACATAAATTTTTTGATTGTTTTATTTCATGAATCTATGATAGAGAGAAAGAGAAAGCTAGAGACAGAAAGAGAGAGAGGGAGAGGGAGATGAAGATGGAGATGGACACAGAGAGGGAGAGAGAGAGGGGAAAAGAGCACTAAAAGGCATGCACATCCCATGGTGGCTCTGGAGCTTAGAGAACAACTCTCATGCCAGTTCTGACCTGCTGCCTTGAGTGGCTTGGGTATTGAAAAAGTGATTGTTTAGATATTTATATAAGGAAAAATAGAAAAGGTGAAAAATTATTATAGAGACAAAAATAAATAAGCATCCTAAATGTGGATGCAGGAAAATAAATACACAAGGTATTCAGTCACAACTTTTGTGTGATTTTTGAATGTTTTAAATTAAGTTTCTTTATTTAGGGGGTGGGAATACTCCAAAACATGTATCTAGAAATCAGAAGACAACATTCAGAGCTCAAGGCTCTCTTTTCCTGAGTTCTGGTTATCAAACTTGGATCCTCAGGTTTGCTGGTGAGCACATTTACTTACCAACAGGGCCATCTTTTAGCCCCTACCCAATGAGCTATTTGAAGTTATAGATTTTATAACCCTTCTCTTCACAGAGTTTAGCATTCTGTACTGCATTTGTATTGCTAAAGCACAGAAAAGATAAAGAATTTTTATCATCAAGATTTTGCAACATTCCTGTTTAGTAGATATCACATCAAAAAGGTTTTATAGCCCTAATTTTATACTAGGAAAATAGTTACGAATATTATGTAGAGGTATTTTAATGATACCAGTTAACATTTTCATTTATAAATGGTCCCATTCAGTCATGACCTTTAGCTTCAATATTTGGTCTACAAAGTGCTTTGTAACAAACATTTAAATTAAATTATTAAATTTCATGCATATTAGAGATTTAGATCTAGCACTGTTTAATAGTGATGCAAGACAAAAATTAGACACATCCTTTATAGAAATTTGTAAAGGCAGAATTAATATATTGGTGTGTCTGTGACATTATCAATATTTAATGCCATTTCCCACTAGGAAAGAATTTGTTACAGAGGTAAATAACTGCATTTTGCAAAGTTCTGTCTTTTTAAAAAATTATTTTGTTTTTATTTTATGTCTAGGCATGTTCTGAGTGAGTATACACATGCATCTAGTCCACAGCTGGTCTTCAGGGGATGCATCCAGATAGGGGAAGTAGATTTCCTGTAACTGAAGTGACAGAAGTGAACCCACGTGCTCTGAATGTGCTACTAGTGCTCTTAACCTCTTGGCCATCTCTTCAGCTTCCATATTCTTGCTTGTTATATTGTTTAAAAAGTCACACACTACTTATTTGTGAAGTATGCAAATTCATTTTACACTTAAATAGAAAGCACTGTCATAATAAGTATATTACATTTCTTATAAACTTTCATTAGCTAGGACAGTTATAGAGATTATTATACTCTCATAAACATATGTACAACTACTGTTGTTCTAATTAGCATCAATGTCATTTGAATAACTTTCTGTTTATTAAGTTTTTAGTGTTAAAGACACTGTAGCTTCTACAACTAAATATCTAATGTAGTAAATAACTAAATAATGTAAGTGAATTTTGATTTCTGAATATTATCTTGACTTCAATTTTACACTCAAAATTTTTGTAGAATTCATGTTATAAAAATGACGATATTTGCCGGGCGGTGGTGGTACACGCCTATAATCCCAGCACTTGGGAGGCAGAGGCAGGCAGATTTCTGAGTTCGAGGCCAGCCTGGTCTACAGAGTGAGTTCCAGGACAGCCAGGGCTACACGGAGAAACCCTGTCTCGAAAAAGCCAAAAAAAAAAAAAAATGACGATATTTAATTATTTCTTCCTCCACCTTTTAAATAGTTGAGTAAGTGAATATACTTTCTAGATTGAAAAATGACTAGTCTTCTTGTATTTCTTACTAATCCAATTGCATCAATCCATTTCATTACATAACAAAACGCCTGTGGCTTGCTAGCATAATACATAATGTTTATGACCGGTTCATAATTATGGAAGTGTAAGTCAACCTTAATGGCATCAGACCCCCATATGGACTGAGTGTTTCACATGTTAGGAAACCAGGAGCTCACATGGAAGTGATGATATGCCTGTCCTCGGTCCCTTTTTGCAAAAACCTGCTGGGAGCCACTAATAGAGATCCTTCTTTATGGACTTTTTCTAAACTTCAACACTTTCCAAAGACCCATTCTAAACGCCTTCATTAGATTATATTCCCATTCTTTCTTTATTTTTTATTTATTAATCTTTTTATTTGTTTAGATTTCAAATGTTTTCCTCCTTTCCTGTCTCTGCTCCATGAGTCCCCTACCCCGTCCCCATCCCCTTTGCCTCTATGAGGGTGCTCCCCACCCTCCAACCACTCTTGCCTTACTCTTCTAGCATCCCCCTTTTCTGAGGCATCAAGCCTCCACAGGACCAAGCTCCTCCTTTCTCATTAATGGCAGATGAAGCAGTCCTCTGCTACACAAGTATCAGAAGCTATGAACCTGCCCATGTGTACTCTTTAGTTGGTAGTTTACTCCCTGGGAGCTCTGAGGGGACCGGTTAGCTGATACTGTTATTGTTACTATGGGGTTGCAATCCTCCTCCGCTCCTTCAGTCCTCTGCTAACTCTTCCATCGGGGTCTCCAGGCTCAGTCCAATTGTTGCATGTAAGGATCTGTTTCTTTCTCAGTCAGGTACTGGCAGATCGTCTCAGGGGAAAGCTATACCAGGCACCTGTCTACAAGCACTTCTTGGCATCAGAAATAGTGTCAGGGCTTGGTGTCTGAGAATGGAATAGATCACTAGTGGGACAGTCTGTGGATGACCTTTCCTTCAGCCTTTGTTCTATTTTTGTCCCTGAATTTTCTTTAGACAGGGACAATTCTGGGTTTGAAATTTTGAGATAGGTGGGTGGACACATCCCTCCACTTGGGGGCTATGTTTGTCTACTGGAGATGGTCTCTTCAAAGTCTCTCCCCTTGTTGTTGCATATTTCTACAAATGTCATCCACATTGGGTCCTGGGAGCCTCTTAAATCCCTTGCAACTGGGACTTTCTACTGTTTCTCAAGTTCCCTACCCCCAACTGTTACTTATCTCATCTCTCTTTATTTGTTCTCCTGGCCCTCTGGAATTCTCTCCTGTCTCTTTCCATACCTGGGCCTGTGCTCCCTTTTTCCTCCCTCTCCTGTCTCCTACACAGGTATCAATCTCCCTCTATCTCCCGCTATTATTTTGTTCCTCCTTCTAAGTGGGTTTGAAGCATCCACACTTTGGCCTTCCTTCTTGTTAGTCTTCATAAAGTCTTTGAGTTGTATTGTGGGTATTCTGAACTTTTGGGCTAATATCCACTTATCAGTGAGTATATATGCTGTGTGTTCCTTTGTGACTGGGCTACCTCACTCAGGATATTTTCTAGTTCCATCCATTTGCCTGTGAATTTCATGAAATCGTTGTTTTTAATAGCTGAGTAGCACTCCATTGTGTAAATATACTACATTTTCTATATCCATTCTTCTATGAAGGACACCTGGTTTGTTTCCTGGCTATTATAAATAAGGCTGATATAAACATAGTGGAACATGTGTCCTTATAATACGTTGGAGCGTCTTTTGGTTATAGGCCCAGGAGTGGTATAGTTGGGTCCTCAGATAATACTATGTCCAATTTTCTGAGGAACCACTAGATTGATTTCCAAAATGGTTGTACCAGCTTGCAATCCCACCAACAATGGAGGAATGTTCCTCCTTCTCCACATCCTCACCAGCATCTACTGTCACCTGAGTTTTTGATCTTAGCCATTCTGACTGGTGTGAGGTAAAACTTAATGGTTGTTTTGATTTGCATTTCCCTGATGACTTAAAATTTGAACACTTCTTTAGGTGCTTCTCAGCCATTCGCTATTCCTCAGTTGAGAATTCTTTGTTTAGCTCTGTACTCCATTTTTAATTGGGTTATTTGATTCTCTGGGGCCTAACATTTTGAGTTCTTTATATATATTGAATATTAGCCTTCTATAGGATGTAGGGTTGGTAAAGATTTTTTCCCAATCTGTAGGTTGCCATTATGTCCTATTGACAATGTCCTTTGCTTTATAGAAGCTTTTCAGTTTCATGAGATCCTATTTGTCAACTCTTAATCTTAAAACCTGAGCCATTGATGTTCTGTTCACGAAATTTTCTCCTGTGCCAATGTGTTCAATGCTCTTTCTCACTTTCTCTTCAATTAGATTCAGCATATCTGGATTTATACTGATCCACTTGGATTTGAGCTTTGTACAAGGAGATAAAAATGAATCAACTTGCATTCTTCTGCGTGCAGATTGCCAGTTAAACCAGTAATGCTTGAAAATGCTTGCCTTTTTTCCACTGTATGGTTTTGGCTTCTTTGTCCAAGATTAAGTGACCATAGGTGTGTGGGTTTATTTCTGTGTCTTCAACAGTATTCCATTGATCTACCCATCTGTTTTTGTACCAGTACCATGCAGTTTTTATTGCTAATGCTCTGTAGTGTAGCCTGAGGTCAGGGATGGGGATTCCCTCAGAAGTTCTTTTATTGTTGAGAAGATGAAAAGCTCTCACATGTTCATTGACCAGTAGAATTGACACAGTAAAAATGGCCATCTTTCCAGAAGTAATCTATAGATTCAATGCAATTCCCATTAAAATTCCAACTCCGTTCTTCACAGAGATAGAAAAAGTAATTCTCAACTTCCCATCCTTTACTAAAGGACTTTTAATAACAAAACTGACTTTTGTGGGAATGAACTAGCATCTAAGTACTCAGACCCAATTTATACCAATAATATGTGAAATTTTTAAATGTATTGAACAACTTACTAAGAGAATACACATTGTGGATTTCAGACTAGTTTGTAAAGGGAAATTCAAACAAATGTGCTATTTTGGTGTTCTGTTGTAACTTCTTCAGTAAATCTCAAAGGTAACACTGCAGAGATGAGCTCCCAATCTGAGGAGGGAAATCTCATTTGGAATATTCTGTTATCTGCTACTTAAGCAGTTAAATTTTAATGCACAGCAAACATTGCCTACCCTTTTAATAGTGTTCCCTCCTATAAAAATAAACATATTCCCATTCAATTCAGTTTAAGAGATTTGGGTTGTTTTGTTTTGATTTGTTTTGCTTTGTTTTTAAGGCACAGTCTCCCTGTATAGCTCTGGCTGGCCTAAAACCCACTATGTAAACACATTTTACCTCAAATTCAGAGCAGCTCCCTGCCTCTGCCTCTGCCTTCTGTGCTGTATTCAAATGTGTATCTCACCACACTGGCAGGCTTCAAATATAAATATATATATTGCAGGCTTTTAATTTTTATTTATTTTTATTTATTTTTTTAATTTTTTTCTACACTCCATATTTTATTATCCCCTCATCCACCCTCCAACTCTTCCACATTGCATACCTCCCATAGCTCTGTTTCCATATGGATGTCCTCACCTCCCACCCCCCAACCTCTAAATTCCCTTCAGCCTCCAGTCTCTTGAAGGATAGGTACATCATTTCTGAATGAACACAGACTGGAAGTCCTCTACTGTATATGTGTTGGAGGCCTCATATTAGCTGGTATATGCTGTCTGTTTGGTGACACAGTGTTTGAGAGATCTCTGGGGTCCAGGTTAATTGAGACTGCAGGTCCTCCTACAGGATCACCCTTCTCTTCAGTGTCTCTCAGCCTTCCCTAATTCAACAACAGGGGTCAGCTGCTTCTGTCCATTTGTTGGGTGAAATATCTGCATCTAACTTAGCTACTTGTTGGGTCTTTCTGCGGGCAGTCATGCTAGGTCCCTTTTTGTGAGCACTCCATAGCCTCAGTAATAGTGTCAGGCCTTGGGACCTCCCCTTGAGCTGGATCCCACTTTGGGCCTGTTGATAGACCTTCTTTTCCTCAGGGTCCTCTCCATTTCCATCCCTGTAATTCTTTCGGACAGGAATAATTATGGGTCAGAAATGTGATTGTGGGATGGCAACCCCATCCCTCACTTGATGCCCTGTCTTTCTGCTGGAGGTGGCCTCTATAAGATCCCTCTCCCTACTGTTGGGCATTTCATCTAAGATTCCTCCCTTTAAGTCCTGAGGGTCTCTCACCTCCCAGGTCTCTGGCACATTCTGGAGTGTCCCCCCAACCTCCTATTTCCTGAGGTTGCCTGTTTCCACTCTTTCTGCTGTCCCTCAGGGGTTCAGTCCTTTTCCCTCACCCAATACCACATCAGGTTCCACTCTTCCCCTCGTTCCCCACCCCTTTCACTTTTCCTCCCAGGTCCCTCCCTCCCCACTTGTGAATGCTTCAAACTTTAACTTGAGAAATTCTACCCTAATATATGAAAATGGAACCATTTGCTATTCACCTACTAAATTATCTATTAAACTAGAAAATACATAGTATAGTTACCTGTAGTTTGATAGGTGCGGTAAGTTTCTATTCTTTTAACAACTTTTCATTCATTCTTTGAGAATTTTGTACATTCATAGAATACATTTTGATTATATCTATCTCTGACTCCATTTTCAACACCCTTCCCAGAAGCTCACTAGCAACAGCCTTCTCCCAAGCCCATGTCCTCTTTTAATTGTACAAAGAATCAAGCCAGTGTTGTCCTTATGGGCTTATGTGCAGAGTCACATACAGGAGCATGAACAATCTAAATGGAGCCAGATCAATTGATAAATACAATATGACTATTAAATAAATATTATCATTTTTATAGAACATGTGTTGAATGATACTTGGGATATATTACCTTAACTGACCACTCATAAGATTCAAACACCAGTGTCTTATATGCAAATGGAGATAGAAAGAGATTACTTAAATTATCGGGTGGACAGCTGGCTTAAAGAAGACTGATCAGGACAGAATAAAGAAAATTTAATTTCTATTCAAAGAATATTCTACAGATTAAAAAATTGATATTTTTTAATTTAAACATTCATATTAAAAATATTCAAACCTGTAGATCATGTGTAAATCTCTCCATAATGGTACATAAAGTACATATAGCTGTGTTATTTTATAAATAGCTTCACAGGCCAATCATAACCATTGTTTAATTTTATGTATATGAGTGCTCAATTTGCATATATATCTGCATACCAGAAGAGAGCATCATATTCTAATTTAGATGGTTGTGAGCCACCAAGTGTTGCTGCTAGGAACTGAAATCAGGACCTCTGGAAGAGTAGCCAGTACTCTTAACCTCAGAGACAGCCCCCTCCCCTTTTTCAATTTTATCTAATTTAGTTTTTTAATGAAGTTAATATCATGTTATCAAAATAAACCATGTAATTAATATACTTTAATTTATTTGGCTGAATTAATAGTACCAGTTTTAAATATGACTGATTTTAGAGCTGCCATTTTAGTTGAAACAGTTGTTCCTAATTTGTTCATCTGTTAATATTAATATGCTTCTAACAGGATATTCTCCTACATTTCAATGGTTGAGTTTCCAAAGACCATCATTTCCACCAATGGACATACATGAAAATCCATTGGCACAAATTAAAGCTTTGGAGTAATGTGGTAAAAATTCACCCGCTCTTAACCATTTACATTCTTGTCATTATTTGTTAGAATTTTTAAATTCATCCTTATTATCACTGTTTACTGGGAAAGTGTTCCTAGCTTAATTACAATTGTTCATGGACCCTCTGAGTATATTTTGTTGAATCTGAAATATATTTTGTCCCACATTGTATGGTTTTTAGAATTAATGCACTCAATTTATAAACAACCAGTTTGCTTACAACTGTGTTCACTAATCTATTTAAACTTGCATAGAATATGCTCCCAAAATAGACATATGTCAGTGCCATTAATTTGTCATTTGTCTTCCTTCTCAATGGTTTTTTGCATTTATTGATCTTGCATTTGTAAGCTAAGGCTACTGATACACAAGGGGTTAGCCCCTGTTGACTTCAAAGGCAGAAGAGTTTCTGGTTATGAAAAAAATCGAGGAAACAGTAAATATTTTAAAAGGGTCAATTTCTAAAAGTAAAAGAAATGACTGATGTAGAAAATGACTTTGAATATTATCTTTCCTCACAAAGCCAGGTAATGTTACTTAATACAGGTATGCCAACAGTTTCTAATAATAGGGAAAGCATTATTTTTTTCGTTCTATTCACTGAGTATCAATGAGAGAAGATGTGAGCACAGATACTGTCTAAGTAGACTCAAACTCCAGTAACAGAATATACTATTTTGGTTTGGGTTGTCTTATTAAAAATGTAAATATGTTCTTGCAGCTTTGCAGCCTAATAGGGAGGTCGGAAATAAGACACAGTAAGAATTGGTTATGTGCCCTGTCTGTTTCATAACTGGGACATTCTCCAGTGGCTTCTGGTATTGGAGCCCAAAAGCAGTTTTGAGGGGCCATTTTTGTTTTGAACATATGCAAATTTTTTTATTTTTTTATTTTTTATTTTAGATATTATCTTTATTTACATTTCAAATGATATCTCCTTTTCCAGTTTCCCCTCTGGAAAAAAAAAAACTGTTCTCTTCCCCCTCCCCCTGCTCACAAACGCACCCTCTCTCACTTCCTGGCCCTGGTTTCCCCTACACTGGGGCATAGAACCTTCACAGGACCAAGGACCTCTCCTCTCATTGATGACCAACTTGGCTATCGTCTTCTATACATATGCTGCTGGAGCCATGAGTACCACCATGTGTACTCTTTGGTTGGATGTTTAGTCCCTGGGAGCTCTGAGGGTACTAGTTAGTTCATATTGTTGTTTTTCCTAAGGGGATGCAAACCCTTCAGCTCCTTGGGTCCTTTCTCTAGCTCCTTCATTGGGGATCCTGTGCTCAGTCCAATGGATGGCTGTGAGCCTCTACTTCTGTGCTAGTCAGGCACTGAAAAAGCCTTTCAGGAGACAGCTATATCAGGCTCCTTTCAGCCAGCACTTGCTGGCATCCACAATAGTTATCTGGGTTTGGTGATTGAATATGCGATGTTTCCCCAGGTGTGGCAGTCTCTGGATTGTCCTTCCTTCAATCTCTGCTCCATAGTTAGTCTCTGCAACTCCTTCCATGGGTATTTTGTTCCCCCTTCTAAAAAGGAACAAAGAATCCACACTTTGGTCTTCCTTCTTCTTTAGTTTCTTATGGTTTATGGATTGTATTTTGGATATTCCAAGCTTCTGAGCTAATATCCACTTATCAGTGAGTGCATACCATGTGTGTTCTTTTGTGATTGGATTAACTCACTCAGGATGATATTCTCCAGATCCATCCATTTCCCTAAGAATTTCATAAATTCATTGTTCTTAATAGCTGAGGGGTCATTTCATAAGGGTGTTAATTCTGTTAAAGAAGTTACAGCCCTTGTGATTCAATCACCCCCCCCAAGTTCTCCATTCCCCAATGGCATGATAAGAATGTTTAAATTTTCAGCACTTGAGTTTCAAGAGGATGCAAACGTTCATTTTATAGCAGATTCCATGTAAACTATTTTTAACAAAACTCCTTTGTGAAAAGCAGAGCAGATATGTCCTCATTTGTAAATAAAGGAACTGAAAGCAGTGTCAGCTTTAAACTGGAATTGGATCTTACAATTCTGAGTGAGATGTCTTTTCAAATCTTCATTGATTTTTAAGAGTACTAGTATTTAATTCAGGAAAATTAGACTTGGGTCAGGTGCTTAAAGGGGAGTTTATCTGCCTACTCCCAGCAGCAAAAGGCTTTTCCCTTGATCACCTGGGTAACCTGAAATGCATTCCTTTCTTTCACTCTCTTCCCCTTATCACAGAGGCAATCTTTTGGCAGGTTCTCTCCTTTTCTGGATGACAGTGCTAAAGGAGGCGAACCATTCTATGAAGGGCTCTTGGCACTAATGGCTGCACTACTCGGCAGGTTGAGAGTCCTTGCTGGAGATGCACAGTTCTTCAAAGTTGAGATATTTCCTCCCTTAAAGGAGAAAAAAAAATACTAGCTAGAGCTCACCAGAAAGAAAGGGCCGTAAAATGAAAGAAAGGATGCTGGAACATTTATTTTCTAAAGATAAAAATATTATTTGATGAATCATTTCTCACTTAAGTTTTTATGCTCATGGACAAATAGAGTCTATATTTTATTCATGCCCCAGAATATTATTGTATCTTACAAGTGAAAGTTAATCAAATTGATTGTTATACAATTAAGATGACAAACCACAGGGAAAATGTTAAGAAAGTGCCATATTTACAAGAAAGAAAGGACACCTGTATATGTGAAATTAGTATAGAGTGTAGTAACATCTTTTTTGAATTTCATTGGCTTAAAAAGCCCAAAATTGGATCATATGGGAGCTGAACAGCATGATACATTACAATGCAATAAAATAATAATAATGACAGTGAATTTATAATAACTGTCAAAATTCCTATGGATAGGAAGTCTAATACAGAGAAATGCATAGGTATGTAACACCCTGGGTGTTGAATGCCTCAAAGTATCTCTAGTATAGATTCAGTTCCTAGGGAAGTACTACCCAGAAGCAGTGGACCGTTTTCTGTGTGTAACCTGAATAAGTGAAGGGAGCTTTTCCCAGGACACACATTCTGCCACTGCTGTCTGGCACCGCAGCCCAGAGCAAAGGATCTCCTCCAACTTGGCAGTAGAACTTCTAAAGCCATGCTCTAAAATTAACCTTTCCTCTTCATAAATTAATTATCTCAACTATTATTGATAGGGATTTTTTAAATGAATTCCATAAAGTTCCAATAACAATGTATTTTATCCATAACAATATGTAATTATTTCTTATTTCTTAACATGATAAGCCTCTGTGAAACATTATTCTTTTTAGAGAGGGGGAACATAGGTTGTAAGTACATAGGAAATGCAAATTTAATATTAAAATCAAACTATAATGAGCAATAATTAAATGAACATTCTGATTAGTCATATTTACTTAACACTAATTTTTGAGGCAGTTCAACTTGAAGCAGTATTATTATGATTTAATATCAAGAAGCTTCGCTCCAGGACAGCACACTAGTACATAAGTTTCCTTGGAATTCAGCATGATAATTTAATACTACCCTCCCATTCACTTGATTTGCTTGGTTCTTGGAAGTGAGTAAAACTGTTGAGGCTGCATTACAAATGCATAGGAAAATCTTTATATTCACGAAAGTTTACACCTTTAAGGATGATCATGCTTAAGTACAGGAATTCATACCTAGGGAGAAGCTCTTGAACTAAATAGTTTTGTTGAAAGTGACATGGTTGAACTAGTCACTTAAGTCTGGAATTTGCATAAGGAGAAAGAGAGAGAATGTGGTATAGGATGAAGCAACACTGTCAGTTGGTCACTGAAGATGGATGAACATCTGAAAATACAATTATGAGGAAAGATGCAAAGCCACCCAGGACCTCTGCCAAATCTCATTCTAAAGTAGGCAGAATCTGAACTGTCTGAAATTGAATTTAATAATTACTAGTAAACTCTGCAAACATAATTTCACGGAGGTTCCATAGTTTATCTAGTTTTGTATCTAAAATTACTATGAAATCTTAGTCAACAGCTTGAGTGAACTAAACAAAACACACACTCATAATCTAAGGCATGGATGATTTAAGCCTCAACAAAATATAGCCTCTTGTTTAATCCTGGCTATGCAGATTTTCATCAGGTTATCTGCAACACTCTCATAATCTTCTGTTATTATACTTTCCCTATCTTTCAACACCTTAGCCATTTTTTCCCTGGTTTTCAGTCACCATCACAAGTCAGAAGTGCTAAGTCACTCCTTTAAGGGAAAGCTATTATTTTTTCACTCCACATATTATTCCGTCTTTTTTTCAACATAGTTCTAACATTTAGGAAATGTTTATTTTTTAGATACTTTTATGTTGTTTTATTGGGCATTCATACATTTGTCTTTATCTTGTGTGATAACAATTGTTTATATTGTAAGGCTGAGATTAAAAATCTGGCTAAAACAGAAAATCACAAGTTGTCAAAATACAGGGAATCATTGACAGTGAGAGTGACCAGCATTGGAATGGTCACCAACAAGGTACCAGAATGATTGTAAGGGTAAGCAGTCTTGGCATACCAAAGTGAAAAAGTATTCTCTGAACCCAAAGGGACTAGGCCACTGATCAAATCATATCATCTGTGGTTGCTTACATAGGAGCCATGCAGTGTCAAGGCAGACAACATTTTAACATAGACAGTAAGTGGTTCAAGAGCTTCCTGTCCTAACTGCAGAAACTCAATCAGTGCCACCTAGGGGTATGGAGAAATGGACTTTGTTAAGGGAATGGCTCCTGGTAGGTTGACTATACTCCACTGGTTGTCTCCCCACCTAGGAATAGAAAGTCACCACAAAATGGATTCAGTTTGTTTTTAAAACTCAAAAAGAGGACATAGATTTTGGAGAAGATGGGGAACTAGACCAGGGAAGACCTAGAAAGAAGTATAAAGGCTGAATATGATCACAATATTTTCTATGAAGCTCAAGAAAAAAATGTACTTAAAAACTTGTACAAAGATACATAGAGAATAATAAATGGCTTAATAATTATAATAATTTATAAATCTTTACCTTTTAAAAGAACTATCCCTGCTAAAAATTAATAGGCTTTATGGTTAATAAAACATTTGCCCTTAAAGTTATTTATTTTCATTTTTAATAATGATTTATTTTTATAGAAGCAATCATGTAACATTATTTTAAATCATTTTCTATGAGAATGTAATTTTAAATGTTAATATTTTTGAGGCTGGAAATATATAAAATATTATTAACTACCATTTGTAAAGTGACTATAACAATTGAGGGCTAAATTACATAGTATTCATACTTCTCCTGACCCTTAACAGAAACTGAGACAAAATAAAATTAATTGGAAACAAAGAGAAATTGCTTACACCATATAGAATTTCAGCCTGGAAATTATTTATGGCTGACTTGAATATAGGCCCAAAAACCTTAGAGATTTCAAAGAGGCTTTGAAAAACCACAAATGAAGGGAAGAATTCTAGTATCTGATTTTTGGTGAGAATTTAGAGAGTCATAGGAAGGGCAACAAGTTATCCTGTAATTTATTGATGGGATTTGTTATCAGAAAGGGATAGAAAGAAAAGACAGAATTAAAATTTGCTACAAAAAGGAGGAAGAACATAGTCTTTTGGTATTTTAATATTTGAGATAGTGTGCCTAAATGAAAGACTAGCTCTCAGTACCAACAGCAGCTGAATCTGAGAAGGTCATTGTATCCAGCACAGGAGCTAATCCTGTCTGAACTAGAGATGCATGAAGCCTGGCCTCCTGCAACCTCTTGACCTAATGTTCTAGATTTTCCTTAGATTGTAATTTAATTTTAATTTTTCCTACATGTTTTTTAACATGTGGTGGATTCAGAAATCTATGCATGTTTGCAAGGTTATTTATATTTATTTTACTGATATGTGAAACTCAGCACATCATGCCCAGTCATGATTTTGCAAATAGGACTTTATGGTTTATGACTTCTCCATACTGTAATTTCAAATAAGTTTATAGTGTAATGTTATCATCCACATTTTAATATCAAGAGTTATGTATCAGAAATATTGTTTGACACAAGTTTCTCTTTAGAATATTTTATTCTAAAAGCCTCAGAAAAGACTTTAATTAAAAGATGTTAAGCTCAAAAGTCTTTGAAGTTGAAACTTCCATTTCCTGTCGTCTATCCATTGAAGGTAGACAAGAATTATAATGCGACAGGGCAAAGTCTAGTGGCATTTATCCACTCCCACATTCACAGATTACCTACAGAAACTCTTGAGCTGACACTTGAGATTAAATGATAATCTTTAAAGATAGATAATGTATTTATTTGACTACTAACGCAAATTTAGCTATCTGTGACAATCTATACTTCATCTTTTATTTCTCTGACAGTAGAAGCTGAATTGAAGGCTCTAGAAGAACTTCTGGCTAGAATTTATCCATTTAAATTATGTATTATTCCTGCATTGTTCAGATAGTACTTACCTGATCCTGTCTCTTATTTTAGTTGCTAAGGATAGATATTAAGGAATGAGTTTTAGTCTAACACATGAGAGTAAAATAAAAAGCAAGTCCAATAATACATAGTAAAAGTCAAACTTTAAAGATGTTTTTGGTAGGAGAGATGTAAAGAAGCTCCATATCTAAATTATTAAAATATTTAAAGCACCGGGCCACATCTGTATTTATTTTGTTGATGAGATGAAATCTGAAATGTTTTACATTAATTATAAAGATGATTAAGGGAAAATAATTCTTAGTGCTGTGGAAGACTTTGCCCAGAAGTCATAAGGTGTCCATAGCTGGTAAGAAACCAAGTCATAATAGAAATGAAATGATAAACATTTAAATTTAAACTAATTTTAAAACTTGATAATAAAATGGCAGGGAGAGAGAAATGAGCCAACCCATATTTTGCTTTTTGACTGTAATTAACCCATTTGATTCATGTCATTGTATACAGAGCAAACTTTCATATTCCCTCTCCCATTTTGCCCTGATGGGTCTATACCCATGGATATCAAGTATATAAAAGAGTAGTTTACTTTTGACTAACAATTTCAACCCTCATATTTACAATTTTTCCAATAATAATTAGAAAATATATTAAGTTACTAACAATAAGGTCTCTGCATCCTTAGATACCTTAAGGTAGTTTAATATATATGTCATTTTGTTTTGGATAAGCATCAGACTATGTAAAGAAAATTTGATTTTAAATGAACTTACTAATGTAAAATATCTGTGTTTTCACTGTTTGTGTCATTGGAAAAATAGCTGCCTTATCACCAGAATAAATCTGGAATGATTTTAATTTTTTCTTTTCTAAGCAAGATGTATGATATTTGCTAGAAGCAAAAATGTTAATGGCCCATCCCAGGTCATAAGTAATACAGTTAATCATGTGACCAGAAGAAGATTGTTATAGTCTTGATATCTCCTTCTTCTTTCCTGAAGGTTATTTCTGTCCACAACTAAACTTTCTCTTCTTATTCTTGACTGATGAGCATCGAAGCAACACATTTCTCCCAGTGCCACACAGAGACCCCTTTGTCTCATATCAAGGAGGTCCAATCCTTTCTGAATCTCAGAAATAACCTTGACTAAAGAATCTAACCAGACTCAGGAAGAAGAATTTTCTGGATGCCCTGGATTTAAGTCTCCTTGATGACTGAGTTCCTTTACCTTTTTTTTTTTTTTTATGTCCCATAGCTATGGCTGAAGTTCCAACTGCAGCAGAGCCCCCATGGGCTGCCCCCACCAACATGGGAATGACAATATGGATAGCTTGCTGAGTGTGGGCAGGGTGGGGAGGGTCCAGAAATCTAGATTTAGTTGTTTCCTGTCCTCTTAGCCATTGTAGATGAACATCTGTAGTAAAACCAACATAAGGAAGCCAATAAAAATTGTGTTTTCCTCTAGTGCAAACAGTTCATAGGTGCATACTTGGCTAAGTCATTACAGCAAGCAAGCCAAGTAGTCTCTGGATCTGTAAATACACTCAACTGCCATTCCTGAAATTAACCTGCTGTGTATGGCTACAGTAATCTGAATAGGGCGAACTATCTAACGGGTTTCTTGGTGACATTAAATAGGCACCTGGGCTTTGGAGGTGCCCCAGGGACAGAGCAACTAAGTATAGGGTCCATAGTCCATTTATAGCTGTTAGATTAGGAAGTGGAGTTGATTGTCTGATTAGTTTCAATCCCAATATAATATGGGAGTTTGGGTCCAAGCAGATCTGACTTATGTGCAGTTGGGTCTGGTTTAATAACTGATATAGTCTCTCCTATATAGTCAGCATCCTGAATATGAAGCCCTTCAATGAGGCTTCTGCAGCCTCCTGGAAGTTTAACCTCATTGTTACCAAAGGAGTTTCTGGGGAAATTGAACTTTGGGGGCTTGTCACCTTAGGAGTCTTGTATTCCTGGGATACCATGATGGGTCCATTTGGGACAATGTGCAGGATGACTCTAGGCTCAAGTGTCTTCTGAAGTGAAGTTTCTAGCTGAGTATCCCCAAGTTCTACCAGTTTTGCTGTAATGATCTCCAACTTCCCTCTAGGCTTCCAAAACCTTTATGGTAGTGGTTCTCAACCTGTGGGTTGCAATAACTTTGGAGGTTAAAAGACCCTTTTATAGAGGTAATGTAAAACCATCATTATAAAACACAGATATTTACATTATCATCCATAACAGTAGCAAAATTATGTATGAATTAGCAGCAAAATAATTTTGTGTTTGGAGGTCACTACAACTCGAGGAACTATATTAGGAAGCCAAGAAAACACTGCTTCATAGGTGTAGGAATGCATTGCCCATGACCACAGGTAGGTGGTGATAGTTCCATTTCTAGGACTTTTCAGGGACTAGTGTGCTCCCAGGAGGACTTAGTTTAGCACTGAGCACTGAGTTCATCTGGCTTCTGGCAACTCACTGATTTGTCAGCAAGACAGGCATAATACTGAATAGATCCAATAGATTGGAGCCCTGTTCTTTATTAGTGAAAACACAGCCCAGGGGACATGTTCCTCCTGGGGAGCAAGTGACCCATCCTCTAGTAGCTTCTGGATTCAACATTTAAATAAGTCTACATGGAAGGTGGGATGGCTATGAGCTCCTCAATTCTGGTCTTTCTTCATTCTCATACCCAAAGTCCTGGCTTAAGGATGATAGGGCCTGCAAAAAGACAGAAAGACAAAGTAGGAAAACTCTAATTATATGGTCCATGTCAGACATATCTTTATATCACCAAGTCAGAAGACATGGTGATGAGCCATCTTTCACTATCTTCTGTAGCATCCTTCAACTGGGCATGGTGGATACACGGGGTAACATTAATGATGTCTTCTGGAGGAGTGGTGAGGACCACTGGGTATTGGCCTTTCCATATTGTCCCCAGGCTCTGGATTGTCAGGCTAGAACCTGTATGTATAATCAGACATGGATGATGGAGCAGCCTCTCAAAGTATCTGATTATTAGTCTTCTGAGTTTGGACTTGAGGAGGGAATGGTTAGTAATATTTTGTCTTAAGAACTTTTCAATATGTTGTACACCTGGCCCTTAAGATAGCAATAACTTAGCCCAGTTACCATTAATCTCAAAGAATTTTAGTTAGATTCCTTTGCCAGACCTAGGGCAACTTTGAACTTGAAGACAAGGGTCATTGTCAGACTCCAGGGAGCAAACCAAATCTAGGAATTAACTCTTGGGGGAGTTTCTTGTTGATTATTAAAGCTGTCTCAATTGGTTGGGGTAGGTTTTGACTTATCCAGAGTAGGTTTCCATGAAAACAACCAAAAACTTACACACTAGAACTGCGAATTTGACTCTGTAAATCCACTTCCCAATGGTTTCTGGGGGTGATTTCTTGGGCATAGATCTCTTCCAGGTCTTTTCTTCCTGATCTTTTTTTATACAAATGGCACACCTCCACATAAAGAAGTTGATGAGATTGTATGGATGAGAATTGCAGTATGTGGTCCTGAGTAACTCCACAGTTTTAGTTGTTGCCAGAAGGGTGGCCTGGTGGAATTTGACAACAATCTGTCTTTCAGTATCAGCATGGAATATTGGTCTCTCATCTGGCAAAAACCATCACCAATTTATTTCATTCAGCATCTTTTTTGCTCACACCCTCCACAACACTTTGTATAGGTTGGGCACTTGAACAATTCAGGTTCATGCAGGATAATCAAGATATTGAGAGGCCCCACTGGTTCTAGGGCTACCCTCTACATGGTCAACTCTGCTACCCTTTTCTCTTGTGCCTCTGGGAATTCTCATTTCTGCACCTTTTGCAGTGACAATGGATACTTCTCTTGGCACCCATAAGGCCTCTGGTAGGACCAGTGTTTCTTTTTGCTTTTGATTTCCTTTCCTGCCGAGGGAATAGTCCCCTCTCAATAAAGAGGGCCTCATGAACATGGACCATGGCAAAAGCATACAGACTGTCTATTGTAAAAGTTGCTTTTATTTCTAGTTGCAATTGTTCTTGGAGACTTTCTGCTGGATTTGGATATGCTCATGCTTTTTAGTTTTTTCTGAACTCTAGCTGGCTGGTATAACTCAGCTATTCTGATTCAAACTCCTCTCCATGCTAGCTGATTCAATCTGGAGGTCTCTTAGCTTCTGACTGAACTGTTCTGTTTGTCCTCAAACTAATATTGGCAGTTGTTATAATCTTCTGGCTCTTTCTTATTCTCTGGCTTCAACTGACTGTGCTGGCCTGCAATGGTCATGAACGAACCCAACTCCACTGTGCTGCATTTAGTTCACTGACTGACTCCCTGTTGACTCTCCCTGCAATGCTTTTAAGTAGCCTGTGATATTCCCATGAGAATTGGGCATATCCTACCGCTGACTCCTGTCAAAGCTTTCTCTAATTCAATACTTTGTCTAACCCTCAATTAGACATCACTTTCAAATATGGTTGTTACCTTCTCTAAAGTAATTTTACCTTAGAGGTATGTACTAAGAGGATGTCTATATTCTAGATAAGTGTGTTAAGAGTGTTTGGATTCCAACCAGATCACACAGATTATGTCTTTAGATATGATCAGAGCAGCCATGTTGCTGAATTAAAATTCTTGTACGGTTTATGGACTTAGTGATGGTTTTTCCCTCCCCCGCAGTGGAATCTTGGAGATAATGCCAGAAGTTTAGCCCTTTGTGCTGAAGCTCTTTGCTGAGGGACTGGGCCAGTTCTTTTCTGTCCAAGGTGACAAATGTGGCACTGTCACACCTGATTCCATCTTAAACAAAACTTATCCCATCAGTGTCTGGTACCTCCTTTACTTCTTGTAGCAGGGCATCTGTTAAGTCAGGTCTGACATATTGGATTTTATCAGTCACTTTCAGGCAATCATAGACTCTATCACGTTATCTTCTAGCACCAGGCTGGCTAGTTTAATGGCTAAAGTTTATAGAATCAGATACTGGGATGGTCCAGAAAAAGTGCCAGATAATGTTAGATATCTACCTCTCTTATATAGCCCTCTGGAGGGCCTCCACTGACTGCAGGGTTTTCAGGAACTACCAACCTGACCCAAAGTCTGTTTATCGAGCTTCTTTTATTAGCATGGCTAGTGGCAATGCAAACAAGCCTGCCAACTGGTAGAAACAGGGTGAAGTTTTTTGAAGATAGACCACTGGCCTCTGCCAGCTTCCCACTGCCTGGACAAGGACCCCATTTGCAATCTGTTATCTAAGATCCAAGTATCTCTGCCTTCAAGTGATAAAGCAGTCAGAGCCATGAGCGAACACTCCAGAAGAAGAGCAAAGGTCAATTTCCTCTGGTGCAGCTGAGAGGTGAAGGTTTCAGGTGTCTTCCAGCAGTGTGGCTGAGCAGAAAAGATTCATGTCCCCAACAAAAAGGCACACGTCTTAAGACAGATGATGTATCACACCATACAAAGCCACTGGTCAATATAGGCAAACTGGTTATAATTACTGAGATATATCAGTCACCAGGATTTAGATGCCCTGAACCAAAACTGGCCACTGATCTCCAAAAGAGGGCCAATGGATTTCAGAGAGAGTATAGACATTTTCATGGATAGCATAACTCTTCTCATCTGCCAAATCCTCCTTGGGCTGTGGGAAGCCATTCCACCATTGTAGCGTAGAAACCTCCACTGGTGTCCCCAGAACAATAGCAGCAACAGCAGTCTCCACAGCCACAGTTGCTGCAGGAAGGGGTGGGAGGCAGGTTTGAGCTGCAGGAAGTCATGTGCTATTGTGGGACCATGACTGACACATTCCTAGGGTAGCCCCTTTCATTTTAAAACTTTTTCCAACCAATAGACACAAAGTGACACATAGTAAATACACCCATATAGATTTAAACTAGGTGTTTGGTGACATCTCAGTTGGATCATAAGTTGGCTCTATTTCGCTATATGTCCTATGTGGACAGACTCACTTCCCCATGACACAGATCTAGGTGACTCTAGTTTCCTGGTTTTGGTGGAGGCATAAGGAGTTGGCAGGACCAGAGGCAAGAGAAGTTCCTGAGGCCATGCTGCATCTCAGGGGACACACTCCCTAGAAATTCTTTACAGTAGTGTTCCTGGAGATCTGTCCCCCTTACTGTTTCTGGAAGTCCCACAGTGACCTACAAAATGTTGCAAGATGACTTCTTCAGAGAACATACATACACTTAACGCCAATATAAAATCTTTATTTGCTGGTTGGTAAGCTACTGATAAACTTGGGAAAATCATGTAACCTCCCCATTCTTTGCCTTTTATGCACAAAAGCACATCCCATTTGAGATACTTCAGTTAACAAGAACAGTTAGAGAAAGCAAAGTTACAGAGACCAAAGAGCAATGTTAGTACACTTTCCCAGACTGAGAATATGGATTAGGTTTTTGATGTGTTAAATTTTTGCTACGATTTTGGCAAGAACCTACTTACATTCTAAAAATCGTGCCTCTAAATAGCATTAATTGTGCTAAGGTCTCCTGGACTACTAAAGTCTGGGTGCCTGTTACAAAGCCTGTTAATAAATTAATACATATTACATAAAATGCACTATACATATGATTTCTATAAATTGTGAAGATGGTAATATAGGTTACTGTGGATATATTTTGTTATGATATAGTATTGTACATTGTTACCCATAAGCCTTTATGATGATGCAAAAATTAGACTTTATTACATAAAATTGTAAGACTTCCTTATGGTTGAGAAGACCACAAATGTAAAACAAGTGAAGGAAAATTATTTTAAAAGTATAATACTATTTATAAAGTGAGCATTCTAAATAGAAAATCTGAATGTTAAAGCCTTTAACAGTTTTGATGGCCACCAAGAGTAATGACTTCAAGGCTTCACTTTTGAGCTCACCAAAATCAAAGCTAAGCACATGCTGACCTGACACCTTATAGATCATCGAAATGAAAAATTAGATATTCGCCAGGCAGTGGTAGCACATGCCTTTAATCCCAGCACTTGGGAGGCAGAGGCAGGCAGATTTCTAAGTTTGAGGCCAGCCTGGTCTACAGAGTGAGTTCCAGGACAGCCAGGGCTATACAGAGAAACCCTGTCTCAAAAAACGAAAACAAAACAACAACAAAAAAAATGCTAAAGGTAGCTGATTAGCAGATTAAGGTTTTGTGCTCTTTGTTTTAAAAAGTTGAGGTTTTTTTGCACCCTTGTGTGTGATCTTTCTGGAACTTCAGAGCACGGTCTCCATATTGCAGCCATGGTATCCACTTTTAATTCATTGTTCCTACTTGAAAATACGCGTTAAGTGGAAACCACTCATGACAACATGCCGGACTGGAATCACAAGATCCTTCAGCTTTGACGATACTGTTTTCTCTTTGCTTTCAACCTGTAAAGTCCTAAGCCAGGGTGCATTAGAAGCAGGTACTGAAAAGTATGACCTTCGTTGGCACGATTCAGCTTTTATATTCCATTTCATCCTTTCCCAAGTTTTTTTTGGCTCTATGGATTGTTTGAAGTTTTACACACGGGTTGTTATTTTTGTTTGGATATGATTCTTTGACAGAACACTGGTTCCATTAAATATCACAGTCCTAAAGCTATTTGTCACACACGTGTCTCTCCAGCCGCTCTTGGAGATTTTGAAAGCATTAGTGCCAGCCATAACCTGTTTCTTGCCTTTCTCCCTCTGAATCCTGCCTCTAAAGTATAAGAACTATGTGAGGATCATTGCAAGAAGTCAGTGGAGAGAGGAAGCTGGAGTGCTTATTTGATCTTTGCCATAGAGCAGAGTCTTATTGTATTTTCTTACTCAAAGTTTCATTAAGTTTTGTTCCGTGTCATGTGAGTTTCATAAATGGAAATTTTCAAACATTTGCTTATCCAAGCATCTGGAAATTTTTGATCTTTTCATCCTTTCCTAGTTTATCTCTCTCCAATAACATCTTATTAACAGCAGATTGTAAATGTTCTTGATAATCTTTTCCAATCATTGTTTGGAAAACTAGAAATCCAATAAACATTTCATTCTCAATGTTGTTTATTCATCTTCCACCTTCTGTGGACATGTCACAGGAGTGTAAACCTGTCATCACACTATATTACTCTCTTTCATCAAACATCGAGTGTTTTCTCCAAAATCATCCTGTTTGCTCCTCCTCAGTTTCCTCTGATGAAATTATTTGTTATGACTATCTGGACTTTGAGCTCCCCAAATGGGTTATTGTTATATTTTTTCTTAAGACTTCTTAAGAGCATGCATCAATTTTCATAGCTTTAAATATTATTTGTGTAATGATAAATATCAAATTATAGTACTAAACTCCAGATTTTCTGAGAACGATCTTATTTTAAAATGTACCTATAAATTTTCTGTATCATGTGTAAACATTTATGTGTATGTATGTATGTATATAACATAGATTCACATATACATTTATTCTTACAAATGTTAATACTAAATAAAAACATGTAACATCAAAAGCTTGTATATGTATATTTAATTCATGTCATGTTTTCCTTAAAATGTGAACTCAATGATAAAAATTATTAACATGTTCGATCTTATATCTCCAGGTGTTTCATGTGCTGTAGGCACACAACCAATATTTGTTGACTGAATGATTGGTATAATACATATCAATGCAATTTCATATTAATAGAAACATGCTGTTTGAAAATTACTCATCTAGTTCCAGATATTTGTTTCAGGAGAAAGTAGCAGACTAACGAAAACACTGTTCTTCACTCTCTTGCAGATCCCAATTCTCTGGCTGGCCAGAACGGCCCTGATCATGCCCTCATAGGTGGGATCGTGGCTGTTGTTGTCTTTGTTACACTGTGTTCTATATTTCTGCTTGGCCGATATCTGGCAAGACATAAAGGTGAGCCATAGGTGGAGAAAGCTCTCTTAGTTTTGCTAGAAATCTTGCAAACACTAATTAATTCTGACATCTTATAGGGAGTATGTTTCTTGAGTGAGTGAAGGCAGGGATGTAGATAGAAAGAGGGATGTGGAGATGTAAATTCTAAATGAATTCAGGGAAGTGATGAGAAGTGTTATTTCCAATGGGTTAATGGTAATTTGATTAACTCTAAGATAAATGCTGTGCTACCTTTAACATTGGGAAACAGTGTACATATTTCTACAAATAAAAACATGCACCATCAACCAGACATTCACAATTGGAGTTTAGTGTTAGAGAAAAGTATGTACTTTATATTTTTCCTACTAACAACTGGCTCACTTTAGAAAATTTGACCATTATCTAAACAAACATGGGTGTTGTTTTACTACACCCATCTAATTCTGAGTCAAGAAACAAAAAAAAAACAAACAAAAAGTTTCATGAGAACAAATGAAGGACAATAATATATATTGTAATAAGATTCAACTTTTGAGTATTTGGTTAAAAGTTTAATTCATAAATATAGATTTATAAGTCAAGAATTATGATCATTAACAAAATAAAGTTTTTATTAATTTTTAAAGAAATTTTATTATCATAATAGTGCAATCTAAACATTATTGACATAGATTAGCTCAGTGAATTTTTTTCATGCCCAGGAATATTTGACTAATACAAAGCAGACTCTATTTTTTTTCTGAGCTGTTTTTATTTTGTTTTGATGCTTTTTTCTTATTGTTTTTTTTTTTTGTTAAGTTTCAGTTTCTTTGCTCTGAAAGTTCAGATGTGAGTAAGCATGAAAAATCATGGTAAAAATTTAAGACTATTGTCAACTGCATGTATCTTCATAAAGAACTAAATTTCTTTTATGGTTTCAATAGTCAAGCCATCATTTAAGAAGTAAAAATGACATAGTAGTCATTTCAGCCTCACTGTTGCCTTTAAATAATTGTACCTCAGTCTCACATGAAATACATCTCTTAAAATAAAAAGAAAAATAGAACTTTAAATGTTTGAGAATTGTGTAGTCTATCGCTTCTCAGAATATTGTCCAATATACCAAGATTGGGTCAATTTTTTTCTCTTAATGCTTAGTTATTTTCTTAGATGCCTAGAACTAACATCTTCTTCCCACATCCACAGGAACATATCTAACAAATGAAGCTAAAGGAGCTGAAGATGCACCAGATGCCGACACAGCCATTATCAATGCTGAAGGCAGCCAAGTCAATGCTGAAGAGAAAAAAGAGTATTTCATTTAAAATTCAGGCTCCAAGTTCTGAGTTTTACCTACCAGGCTGACTGCTGGAGAAAACTGGCAATCATCTTTCAGAAATCATTCCAACCATCTTCTTCTACTACTTTTATTAACACCCATACTGTACTGCTCTCAGTAGCCAGTGTATACCAACAATCAGCAGTTGAAAGCATCATTCTTTAATTACTGTACCATCCATAATGCAGGACATTTCTTATTGCCTAAATTTTACACCATTGCTCTTTTAACATACAGTGCTTGAATATACAGCCTTAACAATGTTAATCATCTCACTGGACCATGATATTGAGTTGTTTTTATACATTGAAGAAATGTATGCAGAGCCCCGCCCCCTACATGTGTTTTCCTTGAAGTCATAGACTTTATTGGTTTGCCATTGGACACTTATCACAAGTCACAGGATTAGGTGATGACCTAATGTGTTTAAGCTTAATCGAAGATTAGAGGTTTACAAACAATGTTTTCTACCTGTCTATCTTCAAAGATAACATGTTGTGGAAACATACGCCCTAGAAAACACAAACTGAAAAAACACTGTAGTGTAGTTTCTGGAATGTTTGAGATTATACTGGTAATACTGTATCAAGTGGCTATTTTAAAATTTAGTGTTTGATACAGGCGCCATGTGTATGGATTATACTCATGACATGACACCTTATATTATTATATAGATCCTACCATTAGGTTATTGTAGCTTCATTTACCAATAAATTATTACAAACATTTAACTGCTTTGGGAATCATAACGATTTCATTCATTTCTCTATTTGATTCTATAATTTATTTGTTCCATAAGGATTCACCTGCCTAAACAAAACTGAAGTAGGGCACAATTTTGAGACATTTTAGTATCTGTATATAGTGCATATAATAAATCCAATTAAACATTATTTGATACATATTTAACTTTTTTGGCTGTAGGTTATTCAGTCATAAGTACGCATTTTCTAACGTCCATTCTATCCCTTTAGATATTACATAAACTGATATTATAAGTAGATAACATGGATTAGTATTTTTGTCTGTATGTCCCAGCACTGTCAACAACAAAATTTTTCTAGTTCTTGTTAATTTTTATTTGTTATACAATGGAAGCACAATGTTACAAGGAAAGGTAATTTTAAGCTAACAACCAGTGCACAGCCTCAGGTTTTAAATCACAACCACAGTTGAATAATAACCTAAAAAACAAACTCTTAGTTTGATTTAATTTAAAAAAGAAAATCTTTACACATTTTAATTTGGCAGTTTCAGCGCTGCTTAACTATTTTGATTTGCCAAAAAGGAAGTGTTTATGATATTTTCTGCATAAATGAGCTAATTCTTTATATTAAATTCCTGTCTATGCATTCTGTGAGGTACAAACTTATGAAACAGAGAGTGATAGAGAACCCGTGCCATGCTCTTAACTCCAAGGTGAAAGTCTCTTTCTCTGGATTATTTTAAATTTTGGGATATTGAACTATTATAAAATTCTGTAATCTTAAATATGTCATAAAGCCAATACAAAGTCTTCTATCTATGAGTGAAATATAATATTGGTAGAATAGTTTTTATTACATTTATTAGAAGCTAAAGAATAAAGATCCAGTTAGATAAAAAAAAAAATTCCCATTCAAAAGCATTACACCCTTAAGAAGAAAAGAAAAATTACAATATGGTAGCTGTACTTGTGATGTCTAATAGCATGGTGGAATTTTAAAAATACCTTGGAACTTATTTGCAGGAAACAAGAATGATTGAATACAACATCCTAAGTTAATAACATATGAAAGGCAAGGGTGCTGTATATTAGATTATTTATCAGAAAAGTATCGAACATTTAAGGACAATGTTAGAATTTTTAAGTTTTTTTTTTAAATTGTATAGCATTTATCTTGTTGATTTCTTACAAAAGAAAAAGGACGATGTCAGTCAAGCAGCACTTTTTTCAAAATATACAGAACATAAATAATATGATGTGGTTGAGTGTTAACATAATAAATCATATACAGTATGACATTTTAAGGAAATAAGTCTGCATTGATGTGATTGCATGCTTGTTTTTACAATTCACTCCATACCATCTGTGGAAAAAAATGCAATAATATGTTAATATAGTATGGTAGTTCGAGAGAATCAGGTAGGTGCCTCTAGACACATTGAAACTAGAATAGGTCTATAAACTGCTCATATCTTTCAATGCATAATCTTTAGAAAGACTCCACACAGCAAAATTTCATCCTGTTAGTACAAAACGGAAAGGTTCTTATTGCTAAGTATGTTGTATAACTGCATCATCAGTTACTATTTAAAGCCTAATTTCAGGATACATTTACAAAATTGCTACTCTTCATCGATGCTGTATTTATATCCTTCTTCATCTATATTCTACTTGGCTCCAACTGCTAAAATTGTTGCCTAAATAACACAAACATTATTTATAACACTGTAAAGTTAGAAACCCCAAATTGTTTATATTTCAAGACTTTTGACTCTTTTGACCCTTCTGAGAAATACACAAACCCATTAGAACTTGTAAAATGAAAATCACTGGCAGATAAAAATTAGTGGGTGCTAATCAAATGGTTTTCAGTTAAATGTAGCTAATTTTGATTGAATGACATTTCCTGTCATATAAGAAAAGTGATGGAGTTATACTTTCCTGTATTGAATGCTTATTTGATTTTCACTGAAGGAAACAAGTTACAAGAATTGTGGGCATTCCCCATTCCAGCAAATAAAAAAAATTAATGAAATAAGATTTCTAAATTGGACCCATGTCAACTGAGAAGCCTGAAATATGCCCAGTCATATGCATATAGAGACACTCTCTGTCTCTGCTAAGGGAGTTCAATAGGTAGGAAACACAGTGAAAAGAGTGTGTGTACACACTCCTCAAAGACGATGAGCATCATTCGTTACAAAAGGAAGTTCCTCTCTGCCAGAAATGTTTACAGTGTTCATTGATTGTCCTTGATCAGTAAGATCTAACCAATATTCTTCTTGTCTTCTTTTCCTTTTTGAATGTCCTGGGAAAATGGTGACCAAGACTATAAGAAAAAAAAAAGGAAAAGTACATCAGCAAAAGATAAATTACCCCATTGGAATATTGGTGTATTGGTGTGGTGTGGTGTGGTGTGTGTGTGTGTGTGTGTGTGTGTGTGTGTGTGTGTGTGCATGTCTGTGCGTGTGTGTATTTGTGTGTGTATGTGTGTATTGAAGAGAAGAGAGATTAAAACAAACACAGAAAAAGAGATTCCAACTTGTTTTCTTTTAGCAGAAATTACAAGAAGCAATTTAGGGAACCTGATATTGGGATTTAATCTAGAAACCGGATGATTTCATTGGAGATGTTTAGTCTTTCATAAAAACTTTACAATTACAGTAACAAATAGAGAAAGAAAAACAACTTTCCTGATTATGGCAAAGAAGCTAACACCTCATTTGTTTTGTTTGGATTTTTGTTTGGTTTTTGTAAAAATATAAATATTCAATTAAAAAGACAGGCTCACTTGTAATTATGTACTCATGACTGTAACAGCATTGAGATACCATATAGGCACATGTACAGCAGCTGTTTGACAGTAATGGCTCTTCCATGTAACATAGCAGTTATTGTGTGATTTAGTGCCACTTATTGCAAAGTGTTACCAATGGGCACATTGAAATGCATTTTGTCTTCCCCTCCCTTTTGACATCAGTATAATTTAAAAGATAAAAATATAAAATTTCACACTTTTTTCCAATTTGTGAAATAAAAAAGACCCTCCATATATTTTGGTCCCTTCCCATAATATTTTGGTCCCAGAAAACTTTTGAAAATGCCCAATTTTATTTCCTTTAACAAATGGTAATCTGTAATGGGTATAGACAATGAAATGATTACTCAGTGGTCACAACTTAAATAACTGAAAAAACTAAAGGAAATTACTGGTGAGTAATGCTTTTTGTTAAGTGGCACCAAGTACACACTAAAAACTATGCAAAATATAGGTAACTCCACTGTATGTGCATGTAAGTATCCTGTACTAGCTGTGTATGGATGTTGGAAACCCATGTAATTATAATATGCATTTTGAATTCTGGGAAAGAGGAAATCTTAGTGTAGATAATATAATTTGTCTTGAAATATACATTGGCAATATTGAAATATACTCAGTGCAATATCTCTAATTCTATTGCTGGATATTCAATGCAAAGGGTTTTAAAATACTCTTAAAGAAGATCCAAGAGTTTCGCTAATTTATCTCTCATGTTTTATAACTACAACAAGTTATAGTTGTTTTTTTCTTACTTAATTATTAAGTTAACAAAGGACATTTATTTGGTTTAGTCTTTAACATTACTGCAGAGAATGAAAAGATGTGGATTTTAATCTTTGATTTCATATCTAATTGAATTTGCCATTCTTAAATTTTCTTTGAAATGTACGTGCTTTAGTAGATTGAAATACTTTGATCATGAGTAAAAGTTTATGGAAAGAACATAAGGTATATTTAGTACTTAAAGTCACTTATATTTTAATGAGGAAGTTCTCCTTTCTAAATTTTTCTTTGTCTCCCTAGCACAACCCAAACATGCCCTTTGCACTTCTATATACCCTTCCAAAGGCAGTGGATTGAACGTAGCAAGATAATCATGAGACTTGAAGGGGATGGTATATGTGAATGGGTTCTAAAATCATCAGCATTTTTATGTATTGAGATTACTATTGAATGCAATAGTTATTGGATATAGCTGGTAATTTCTCTGCCATGCATACTTACAATAATTCTTCTACCTCTCACTTTTAACATGGGCTATGATACTTCAATATAAATAGCGGAAGTAAATATTTACAAGATATCCCAGGAAGCATCAGCTTGGGACCCTCAAAACAATGCACTCCCGACTCCCTGGGAAATCTCAAAAGCCAACTTCTTGTAGTGTATTTTATGGTGTATGGATATGCGTTTGTTTAGCTTCTCTCTCATTAGCTGCATATAGGTGACACATGAAACTTTGCTGAGGACAGTTCTTTCCATGCCTAGTTAATGTTTTGCTGTTATGTAATTGTAACTTTTTAAAAGTAATTTGGTAGCAGCAGTTTGCAATCCAATCTGATATTTCATTTTATTTTTAAAGTGTAAGAATCTCTTCGAATTCAATGCTGTATTTTAAGTACAAATCATGTAAATGATTTAATTTTCAGAGAAGTATTATCTATATAAACAAAAATTAAGTATTTTAAAACTGCCTCCTTATGAACAAATAACCCCAATAATTCAAAATATTGCCTCAAAAGCCCACTTTTCTGCCTAGGCATGATAGGAACTTTTCAATGATGTAATTTAAATATGTTAAAGTAAAATGCCACTTTATGAGCATATCTTCCTTCAGAAAAAAATAGATTACATAAATTTATTAAATACTGATGGTGAATCTATAAAATACGCTTAAAATAAGATTTTTATGTTATGTGGTTATGTTATAAATATTATTTGCTTTACTCTTTAACATCATTTCCATATATGTATATGTAATATATATGGTCATATATATTATATATATGAAATGTGTAATTATTTTGGAGAAAATGGGCCCAAATGTGAAAAAGATGTAAAGAAACACTATACCCCCTTGGAAATATGATGTATATTTCAAAGATGTTAAGTTAAAAGAGAAGTGACAATTGCAGAGGCACAAGAAAAATCTACCAGGGCTCAGCACTTAAGCACTTTTCCCACATCC
This sequence comes from Mastomys coucha, assembly GCF_008632895.1. Lineage (NCBI taxonomy): Eukaryota > Metazoa > Chordata > Mammalia > Rodentia > Muridae > Mastomys > Mastomys coucha. The sequence continues at coordinate 63,946,405 of NW_022196894.1, read as the reverse complement.
AGGGTCAAAGCAGTAGCGATTCCTACACGGACTTTTAAGCGCAGCATGAAATGCAGCATTACACGAACACACAGTACTGTCAAACCTCAAATGCTTTCTTTCTTTAGATGCTTTCCCTTGTACATGATCCTCGTAGACATGTTTTTATATTCGCTGATAGTGAAAGTCACGCGCAATAAAATGTAACGGTTGGAAGCAGTAGTCACTAATCGGTTAAAGACAAGTACAAAATGTAAACAGATATTACCTTTCTCCTCTTTGCTTTTCTCCGTGGTTCTGATGTGTTGACTGAATGTCATAAATAGAACAAACAAACAAAAAAAAAAGCAATCTAGAAGCTTTTCAAAGCTAGTAATATTGCTCCTTATAAATATGTAACATTTTAATCTTTTTACAAACTTACTTCGCTGTACTCGCTGTACGTGTTGTCAATTGATTCAATGATGCAATTGAGTAGTGAACTAAGGACTTCTGAGTTTGGAATGGCTAATCTCTTCTTCATATTCAGTTCACATCAATATTTGTGAATCGGTTGTTTAGCTTTTTATTCAACCGTAAATATTCCTTAAAGACAGCTCCGTTTTTATCATAAACATTTCACTGTAAACAACCTTGCAACAAGTTTGCTATGTTAAAAAAAAATTTAAAGACTTATCTCTGAAAACAATGTCCAGAAATGCAGGTGTTCCCAGTAATGAAGCTTCAAAAATAAAGTGTTCTATTTATATGACATGAAATCCATATCTTTTGGAAGGGTATACTTATGACAGCACTCAAATATATTCTGTGCAGTATAGAAGATCCACCAAAATGAAGCATATCTCATAGAAAACAAACACGATTATTGAATCTACTCTTATCATGAACATTTTCACAAAACAAAATGCATATTGTAATATTAAGTACATGACACTTGCATGTTAATATGCCTATATACTTACAAAGTATTCAATGTGTACTGAGTGGCGCTTCAAATATGTCATGTACAACACTTATAAACATGCTTACAGGGTTCCCATTTGCACTTCATCCCTTCAGTAAAGTCTCCTCAGAAAAAAAAGTCTGAGAAATATGAAAAATAAAATAAAATTTGAAATTTAGTTATCTATTGGACATTACTGAACTTTTTCTTCATTTAGTGTATTTTAGGCTTGAACATAGACATTGGAAATAAACTTTCTTTTCTCCAGTGAAAGATTACAAAGGTGTTGTGGAGCACGTTCTATTATGCCGAACGCATTGTTTTGAATACCTTTTCTCAATTGCATTTTATATCCATCTATTTCAGTTTCCCTCAATGACATATACTTTTCTTATATATTTCTAAAGGGAACTTTTTTTTTCTTAAATGAGAGCTACTAAAAAAATGTTATCTTTCTGATAAAATATTTAATCATTATTCCTTGAAATGTGTGAACCTTGTAATATGCTGACTAAGTTAAAAAAGTGTCGCTGACATAAAAAAATTTGCTTGAGATTGCCAACATTCAAAATTTTGTAAAAGTAATTTTACAACCACTTATTTGTGTTTACTAATGTTGACTAGGAACAGAAGCAAAAATATCTAAAACAACTTTTTTATTTCTACACTCTAACTGATATATGTCAACTACCTAAGATAATGCAATTAACCATACATACATCTTGAGCTTATAACAAAAGAATTTGAGATAAGCTTTTAAATTTATGGAAGATTTTCTTTGTGTCTTTGGAAGTTCACTTACCATGAGGTATTTTGTAGTCTACTTTAAATAACAGATTTTGTTATACAGGGTAAGCCAAAGGCTGTACGAGAATTAGTGCCATTGGGTCTGATATTTGTGTTGGACCATGAAATATTCCATTAAAATTTGTCTGTAAATACAAGGCAAGATTTTGTATCTGGTTTATTTTTATTAAATAACATGTTATATTATTTTCCATTTATATTTTTTTCAGCAAAAGAGGCATGTGAAGTTTGGTAATTTGAAGCTTTCTTAAAGATCAGATTCCACATATCAAAAGGAAACGAAAACATTTTCAGGAAAATATTCATAAAAGGGTTTTTGTTGTTGCTGTGGTTTTTCTGTGATATTCAATATGCCAAACCATGTAAGCTTCACACCAGGAAGGCATATAACAATCCCGCTTCCTAAATGGATAGACTTGTGGTAATGGCAAATTACTTCTGATACTTTTATGGCATTATAAATTCAACGTTTCAAACAAATAATTTATAATACAATTCACAAAGAATATTTGTTGATTCATATGTCTTTAATTCAGTAATTGTTTTGGTATCTGAAAGCAGCCTTTTCTCTATAAAAATCCAAATATAATTTTAATATATGTAACAAGATGTGCTTTGAAACTTAAAGAGTCAAGGAAATGATTAAATTCTGAAGAAAAAAAAACAACAATAATGCTTTGTGAAAATTTAGATACTTACATGTTTCTATATTTTGAAAACTTGAAGAAGTGAAAGCAGGAAGTTATTTTACACTTGCAGTTAAATTCCACTTGGTACTAATGTAGGCTACATATTATTTAACCAAAACCTTACCTAAGTATACTTCTTAAGGCAAAATTATATATGATGAATTACACCCAAAAACTGAACTTAATACTCTAAGCCTTGATCTACAAAACTCATTATTACCCTTACAAACAATAGTTATTTTACACACTTTTGACATGATTATATTTGATGGAAAAGGAGATAAAATCAGTAATTAAAGCTCCATATATTATGAAACAATTCCGATAATATAGGAAACTAAAATCAAAAACCATATTGATCTTTCAGATATTGTATATAATATTAAATACACATGGCATTTTTCTGTTTGTATCTTATCCTAACTTTTTAATAGATCATATTCATAAAGGCTTTATTATAATAATAAGCTATGAATTTTAGTCATCTTCTAAAGAGTGCCTGTTACCACTCTCAGATTCAAGATATTTTTGAAAGCCTGAAAACACACATCATGGCCATAACTGCAAAAAATTCTAATTTTTAAATTGTATTAATATAAATCTTTATACATTATTATATACATGTATATACATACATGACATACACACACACATGACATGCACACACACACACACACACACACACACACACACACACATAAATTCGATAGATGAGAGATTTCGAAAATACAATTCTGTCTTGTAGAGTGGTACACACCTACTTTAAAGACCAAGGATGGGACATATAGACTTCAAGTATAGCCCAGTCAGCACACTGAATCCCAGGGTCAAAGAAAGGAGGAAAGGAGAAGAAAGAGATGAAAGAAAAATAAAAGATAAGAGAAAGCATGCCATGTAACTCCAAGTTGGCATACCATAGTAATACTTCAGGTACTGTTAACTTTTGAAACATTGCTGATAACAATATGATGTCCTTGAAGTACAAGATCATTCCAAGACCTGTAAACATAAGAGATACACTTGATAAGTGAAGAATTTACGCTTTTTAACCTCAAATTAAAGGCATAAAGAAATGAATGTTTTTCTGTAGATATAGGGAATTAGAAAATTTCTAAAGCTTTGTTGTACCTATTTAGTAATTTTACCAAAAATCAGGGGCACATTTTAATATGTTTCTAATAAGATCAGAGAATTTTGTGAAATTTAGACTCACAGTGTCCAAGATCCCATAGACCTGTCTCTTTAAGATTAGGATGTAGTCAGTCATCTAAAGGTTTCAACTCATGCTAAACAACCAAACACTGATTATTTATTTGCCTCAAAATGTATCCTTTGGTCTTAGAATTTGCCATTATCAAGTTTGTGCTATTAAAAGTCTCCAACTTCTCCTCTCAAGGTATATCTTATTCCTTAAGCACTAAATGACACAAAGACTGCCTCATGGACTATGGATTCCCTCAAGAATAAGAGAAAGTGGGTATGTGTTAAACTCCATCTTGGCTGTAGAATTCCCTGCTAAACTTATGGGATAAAAACACTAGACAGTTCTTCACATGAAACTGAAACAAATTCATAACTCTTACTAGGGAATCTAAGGTGAGATTCTTCTTTAGCCTTGTATTAAACATCAAGTCCCCAAGCTCTGGAAACATTTCCCTCTCTGTACCTAGCAGTCATCTTGATCTTCATACTGGGTACTGACTTCTGTATCCCTCAGATATCTACTACTTCCTCAGAGACACATTGGAAATATACTTTCCCATTAGAAGATAACTCTGAAATGATTCCTGCAGCCAGTTTAAAAAAAGAGTGAACTCAAGTTGATGATCAGAAGGCTGTTTGTGGGAATCAGAGGGTTAGAATAGGAAACCACCTGCTCAAGCGCAACTCTTCTGGGCTGTAGTGTGTAGCACTGGGAGCACGTGGAATCTGGTTCTTCTTCACTCGCTGTTGTTTATAGGATATTTTTCGCAGAATTCATCAGACACAGAATTAATCTGTTTTCCTGGAATTTGAGAGTGACAATTTTTACAACTTTCATGCTTCTGTTCTAAACTGTCATCAGTCATAAATGACTAAAATCCCACTGTGACACACTTGGCAGGAGTCTCTGAGAAGGATACAGGGGCATTTTGAGGGTAGGATAATTTATTAACAGGAATGACTGAGCTGAGGAAGTTTTATAAACTGCTAAGGTATAAAACCTCAGGAATTTACTTTGTATACATATCCTTGAGACAGGGCACTACTAAGATGTCCAAGAGTATCTAATGTATCCAATGCCTCAGCTTCAAATACTGTTATTATAAACTGGCCCTAGTAGGCCCTTCTGAAGCTGTAGTTCTACATGTAATGACTTTTTACTTGAGTCCGGTACTTGCCATCTGAGTTGATCTCATAGTCAGTGATCAGGAATATTTCCAGGAGTCCAGGCTCTGAGTGACACTCCATACCCGGGCTTAGTGGCAGCCAGTAAGTAGTCAAGCCAGTATCTTGAAGGTCATAATTTCACCTCTGACTTTGTGTTTTGTAAGAGAAGTCTGATCAAGCAACAAGGCCTGTTCTGAAATGACATGCCATCATGCTAAGCAAGCCTTTAAAATAAACACATAAATAATAAATAGAGTTGTAGCTAGGGCTACTCCTTAGTATGAAAGAGGCTCGGGTCTGGATCTCCTCACTGACAGTAGAACAATTATGAAATGCAGTTTGCAGGGAAATAACAAAGGATAAGAAAAACACACTTGTTCTCTTTAGCACTGAAGGCAATTGGAACTTCCCCTAGACCCTTACATACAAACTTGGATGCTAAAAATTGAGTACTTAGTGTTGTGTAACTAATAACATTAGGATCTCTTGTAAAGAATGTTGGCAAGATTTCATCCATTTCCATGCAACGCACTTCAATAATGCTTAGTGTTTTCAGAAAGAAGATGCATAAATCTTTGTAATTTGTACTGCCTGTCAATTCAGACATGCTATTGCTTTTCTACCACATCATCCAGTATTCTTAAAATATTGCTGTCCCTCAATACCTCAGGCCACCTTTTATTTTTTAAACAAGAACATTAAAGTATTAAACTATACCAAGTCAGTCTCTTGAGCAGTTGATACAATGACCATTTAGAGTCTAGAGTTTTATAAAATATACAGAGGAGAATAGAAAAGAAAACCCACAATGGTTTATATATATTACTGCCAAATCTAGCAAGTGTGGTGGCCAGTTAGTCAAGAAAAAGAAAGATAAAAATAAAACCACTTGCCTTTTGGGAATGACATGTTCTTGAGGAGAAATATTGGAGCAAATATTTTAGTGAATTAGCAGTTATTAGCCCAGTAAATGTAGATAAAAGCAGAGCTGAAGCAAAGGAGACACCAGATGTCAGGGGCTGTATCAGCAGTAAGCAGTAGGAAAGATACCAGAAAAACGGACGTTTATCCAAATTTGTCTTATTACAAGCATGACTTGTGAAAAACTAGTAAAGTGTATTTAAGAAATAGAAAGGCAGAATCTTTGCAGCAGAAAGAGAAGTCATTTTGAATTTTGAGGGAGCAGTAAATATCCAGGTAAGAAACCCAGCAGAGTGGTGAGACAATATGGGGCTCACAAATTTCATGAAGCTGCTGTCACACTCTGGCTCAAAAGAAGCTGGACCTCTTTGGCTTGTTCACTTAGCACGCAGAGTACATCCTGCTCGCTTGGCAGAACAGTGTCAATAACTGACAATGGCAAGCTTGCACTCAGCAATACTTGTAGAAACATTCGCTGAGGCCCTGAGAAGCCCGATACAGGAACTGGTCCTGGGAGTAAAGGAGCCCCGAGAAATGCTTTTGAGAAATGAAAAGGATAAAGGCACCCCAGATGAGAAAAGTTGCTGTAATCTGTTCAGAACAGAGTAATAATATAATTGAAACGGAGAAATTTGCAAATAGTGCATTGGCTACTTACTGTCTGGAGAGATCAAAGCTTAAGCACACTCAGTGTGGGATGAGAACTCACACTGTTTTGCACATGCTAAATTGGTGCCATGCTCTCACACAAAGCAGGAAGAGGTGAGGGAGCTTTCTGGCTGCCTCGATAGGGCACTACTCCTATTCCTAGGGAATCTGCCCTTATGATTTGAGAGCCTCCCCAAAAGATCAGTTTCATAATGCTATTTAGAGGAAGTGTTAGGCAGAAAGAAAAGAGCCATAGTCGGCAGCCACCTGCTTCCTCGGTACTTTTTGGGACACCTGAATGTCAGTCAGTATGTCCACATTGTCTGGCACAAATGGTGTAACCTGTGGCCAGTTAACAGCTCTCTGATGTAGACAGGCAAGACTGGGAAACATCCTTTGTGTAAGATCCTTCCTGCATTAAAGAGGAAATCGGTTGCATGGCTGAAAAAGACCAGCCTAAGCCAAAATCAAAAGGAGATATGATGCACATGAGCCAAGGTAAGGAAACAGAAGAATGAAGGTCCCGCTGTCCCGCCTTCTCAGGACAACAATTCCCACATAGCACTCCTGTGTCTGTGTGTGCTGTGACCTCTGCCTCAGCAGACATCTCTTCTGCTCCTCCGTCTTTCCATCTCTTTCCTCCACAATGGTATCAGCATTGTAAGCATGCCTTCCCCCATGTTTCCATTCTCTCCAATAAACAGTCTCTGAGTCCCCTTTCTGTTTTGTTTTCAGATCCTTTTATGTAGGAGACAAAGAATCAAGAAAGAGACTCTGTTCCTTCGGATATCAGCTATAATACTGGACTAGGAAATCAGTTTTAAGATAGGAACTCAAAGGCACACACACTCCTTTAGATTATAGCAAATGGAAGCTTGACTTCTCTCCTTTCTCTGCCTTCTTATATCTTGGAGCCAGAAGGAAGGAAGCATCATGAAGTCAGTCAGAATCATCATCTTTGCTGGTGGGACTCAGTTCGCATACATATCCCAGGTTCTTGTGGCATATGCGTAGATTTGAATTAGTGTGCACACTATAAAATGTTACTATACAAGAGATTACAAAATATTAGATACTTTAGGTTAAATACATATTTTGAAAACTCTAGTTTTTATTTTATTTTATTCATTGTGAAAACTCCAACTATTTGTATATATTAAGCCATGTTCAAATATTTTAAGGTGTCCTCATATCCCCCTTTTATGAGATTGTAATTACTTTTGTTTTATGTACATGAGCAATCTGCCTGCGTGTATGTCTGTTCACAATATCAGTGTAGTATACACAGAGACCAGAGGAGGTCAGATCCCCAGAAAGAGAGTTATCTCGTTTTTCAGCTGTCATATGAGTTTTAGAAATCCTATCCATGTCCCTTGGAAGAGCAAGGAGGACTCTTAACCCCTGAGCTATCTCTCTGTCCTGCTCTTTAAAATTTACTCAGGCAACAAATTATGTTACATAGCTAAACTGTTCTATAGATTCGACAATATGTCTCTGATCTGATGTTGATAAAAATAGAATGCACTTTCTGTAGAAATCAGGAAGGGGAGATGCCATTTAGACAAATCATGACCTACTTCTCACTGTCTCCAAGAACATTCAAGAAATAATTCTTCAATAACCTTGAAAAAATGTTTGTGCTTGCTTCTAGAAAATAAGGAAAAAAACAGCCAGAAGAAATTCCAGAACAAATAAAAGTGTAGCTAAAAAGAGGATAAAAATACTTTCTGGGCTTAGGAAATGGCAAACACAGAGAAAATCAAGAATCTGAAATGATTTACTGACAAGCACAAGGGGTTGCAACGTATTTTTGTGAAGTATTTGAGGAAACTAAAATGAATGAGGGACTGTGATCCATACTTTACAATAACCAAATGCTAAATTTTAGTGCACAGAGCAATGAGGTTGTTGTTACTTGGGATATAAAAAAGTCAGGAACTGCTCTTTCTTATTCATTACTCTTTTTTTTTTTTTTGCCTCCTTTAACTTCATGGGAGCTAATAAAATGTTATTGAGACATTTTATTGGATCATTAGATATATACTAAACACAAAAGTTTCATACTATTTTAACAAAGGAAACGTTCATAGTAGCAGAGAAAATAATGGAGGAGAGATAGAGGTCAATTGTTTAATATGCAATGTGTTTTGTCCTAAGAATGGTGAAAATCTGTAACATTAAGCTATATCAAGAATTTTGAGGACAGAAAAATACTTAGTAATTTCTTTTCATCTAGAATGATATTGCTCAGAGATTACAGTCTGTACATTTTAGAAGTACTCATGATCTCAAAGTTTTAAATTTTTTTACACATTTTGTAGGTTATTGAGTGAGGATTTAAGGATATATTTGCATGTGTGTGTGTGTGTGTGTGTGTGTGTGTGTATGTGTGTGTTTGTGTGTGTGCACATATACATGCTTAGGTGATTTAAGGTGCCTTTGGAAGTTGAAAGAAGGCATCGGATGCCCTGGAACTGGATTACAGCAGTACTGAGACCACATTCACTAGTAACTTCTGTAAGAACAATACACTCTTAACTGCTGAGCCATATCTCCAGTCCCTGCTCTGACTTTTGAAAGACAAGTATTTGCTGTGTAGCTTCCATGAGCCTAGAAACTGTCTCTATGTCCCCAAGTCTGGTCTTGCAAGCATTTTGAAGGACACTAGATTCCACTTTTTTTTTTTTAAAATTGACCCGTTTTAATTAAAAACAAAAATTACAATGCAACATCAAATTCCCCTTACCATCTACAGTTCAGTTGAATGCAAACATTCTAAGACTGAACACAGTTTCTTGCTCAGAAGCAGAGAGTGAGCAGCTGAAGACACAGGTAATGCGGATGATCCAGTTCCAGCTTCCAGTCAAGTGGACTCTAAGGCTTTCAGTTTGTCAAAGTGTTTCAGAGGAAGTCCCTTAAAACCAGCACAAAATAAGCTCAAACACAGAGAGAAGACAGAAGTAGATGTGCCCAATCGTTCTCTCACTCTAGTTACTTGCCTTTTCTAAGATAATCTTACATGATGCCATAAACATCTCTTAGTTATTAAATAGATTCCTTTCCAAAACACATAGCCATCCTCAGTGGAACGTTGTTACCCTCATTTGAGTATAATGTTAATTTTATTAATACAATGCACTTTTCTGCTGACTGTGAGAGGAACCAAATAAACATTTCATTATATATGAAAGGATTTACATGAATAGAGTAGATTTTGATGCAAGAATGTAGCATAAACTGAGTTTCTAACTTCAAAACAGAAATTATGAGTATCTAATAACATGAGAGATGCTCAATAAATATTTTCCCTATTGATAAAGTAGTTTTAAAATTACTTCTTGTAGTTATTGTGGACAGAATTTTAACAATCAATAATTCAGTGTTCACACTGAATTCTGCTACATGTCAGATACTCCTGCACATTTATAATGCTTTCATAGTTGTTTTTAGAAGATAAGCCTTGGTTTCATGGTGTTTTTTATTAATGGCCAGATAAAATCATTTATAAAATAAAACACATTTTCATCAGACTGTGACCAGATATACAGAGGTGAAATTCACAAAGTATTTCTTTCAGTGTTTATGCAGGCTTGGAGGCATCTGATTGAATCTCTTTATAATAGGTTCCATTTCAACACTATGTGATCCAAACTGGTTTTGAACTTGTAGTGTTCCTGCCCCATTCTCACAAGTACTGAGATCTCAGGTGTGAATCACCACAAGGATGGGAATCAATCCCTAACAGATGAGTAATTAAAGGGCCTCACTGAATATGTGGCTTTCAATCAGAGAGAAAGTATAAAGAATGAGACATGGGGACGAGGTGGTGACAAAGTTGTTCAGTTTGAGTGAACTGCCAAGCCAATGCTTTAAAGGTAAAATCTATGCTGTATTTGAAGACGAATAAAGGAAGTACTTAGTAGTAAGAAAGATTCAGAGGAAGTGAGTTCAGAGAGATGAGGGGGTAGTAGAAGAAAAATACTTAAGGATCCTCCTGCCCTCCATGTGAGTTAAGATTTCTCCATGTAGTCCTGTCTGTCCTGGAACTTACTCTGTAGACCAGGCTGGTCTCCATTTAACAGACATCCACCTGCCTCTGCTTCCCAATTGCTGGGATTAAATATGTGTACCATCACTTCCCTGCTTATTCTAGAAGATGTTGCAGGATGTATTCAAATTTTGGTTTTTAATATGAGCAATAACAAGAACACAGGATACTTTTGAGTGGATGATTAAATATCCCAACATGATTCAACAGAATTATCTTAGAATAAATGGATAGAATGTACTATGGCTAGGGAAAGGGAATGTGAAAATCTCAGGTGCTGTGATGAACTTCTGGAACTTTGGCAGTGGTGTGTAGGTTGGGGTAGTGTCGTGTGGATCCTTTGAAATCATTGCCCAGTGAGTCCGGCTGAGATATTAAGCTCTAGAATAGATAAAAA
>NW_022196894.1:63914967-63935571 GCF_008632895.1 Mastomys coucha | reverse complement strand
AAAAAAAAAAAAAAAAAAAAAAAAAAAACAACCCTGTCTCAAAATGAAGGTGGGTGGCCTGAGAGATGGCTCAGAGGTTAAAAGCAATTGCGGCTCTTATAGACAGCTAAAATTCAGTTCCCAGTGCTCAGCAGTCCAAGTTCACAACCACTAGTTATACAACGATGATCCAATGCCCTCTTCTGGCCATCTTAAGCAACCATACACACTTTCACATACTCACAAACATATATAATTAAAATTAAAATGAATCTTGAAGAATATAAGGTAGTGAGCAATGAGGAATGCAGGTGACAACAAGCTCTGGTCTGCACACTCACAAGGATGAACACATACACACACACACACACACACACACACACATACACACACATGCCTGTATACCAGCACACATTCCAGAGAACTCATGTACACAGATCCACATGAATATGGTCACACACACATACACACAAACATTACTAAATGGTTCTCATTAAACATGATGGTAAGTTGTTTAATTGTGATATTACACTTATATTTTGATATGAATTTTCAATCAAAATGGAAACTTCATCTATTTGGAAACTTTTTAGAAAATAGTGCAATCTTTCAATGAGTTAAGGACTGATATATTGTATCACTCAAAAAGCCCAAGAGAAGCATGCCTGACCAAGAAGTATTAAAGTGCATCTATACAAACATATGAATATTAAAAAGACAGCTAAATTCATATAGTGAAAAACTGGAAATACTACAATTTCATCAGTTACAAAAGTTTTAAGACATACAGTCATATTATCAATGATACAGTGATACAATCAATTCTACTACGAATTTCTGATATAGTATAACACTAGTGGGTAGATATCAAAACTTTAAAGTAAGTATAAGAAGCTTTAAATATATACTATGCATTTTGTAATTCCCCTTGAGTGTTAGAGGTGTGTAGCAGTGGGGAATAGGTAACTGGGGGTAGTCACTAGAAAATCCCAGATACCAGGGATGCAAGAGGTTCCCAGGACCCAACAGGGAAGACATTAGCCAAAATACTCAACACAGGGGAGAATAGAATATATCCTCCAGTCTCTATGGGTTGAGAAATGGGGCCACCCAACCATCTCAAAAATTTTAACCCAGAATTATTCCTGTCTAAAGAAAATTCGGACACTAAGAATGGAGCAGAGACTGAAGGAAAGGTTATCCAGAGACTATCCCACCTAGGGATCCATCCCATCTTCAGACACCAAACCCAGACCACTATTGCTGTTGCCAAGAAGTGCTTGCTGACAGGAGCCAGGTATAGTGGTCCTCCAAGAGGTTCTACCAGAGTCTGACCAATACAAACGTGGATGCTCACAGCCAACCATCAGACTGAGCACAGGACCCCCAGATAAGAGATAGGAGAAAGACTGAAGGAGCTAAAGAGGATTGCAACCCCATAGGAAGAACAACAGTATCAACTAACTGGACCTGCCCAGAGCTTCGAGGGACTAAAACAGCAACCAAAGATTACACATGAAGGGACCCATGGCTCCAGCTGCATATATAGCAGAGGATGGCCTTATCTGGCATCAGTGGGAGGGGTGGCCCTTGGTCTTGTGAAGGCTGGATGCCTCAGCATTGGGGGATGTCAAGGCTGTGATGTGGGTGGAGGAGCACCATCAAAGAAGCAGCAGGGAGGGGGATGATAAAAGGAGTTTGTGAAGGGGATACTGGGAAGGGGGGAAAGATTTGAAATGTAAACAAATAAAATAATCAATAAAAAGAAAGCACATTATGAAATGTATATATCACAGTGGTAAAAGACAATCAATAAGCTCTCAGTAATAAAGGGAGAAGGAATATGAAAGAAAGCTTATAAAGGGGAAAATTCAGAGTAATCTCTGTGACCTACATCCTAACTACTGTGAAAGTCATGTGACCACTGTTTGCAAATACAAATTAAATATGTGAAGTTGGTAAACTGTCTTTTCATATCTCCCTAATACTGACTGAATTGTTAGTGGAAGGCTTCGGGATATGATTGTGTAGGTTGGTGTAATCTTTTTCTGTATAGAAAAACAATTTCTACATTCTAATTTCAGCTACAAGTATATTAAAGGGAAAAGACAATAAGACTTGGGAACAATACTGAAAATAATGATCTAAAGTAAATAAGTGAGAGAAAGAACAGGAAAATATCAAAAGAACACTTCAGACTTGCAAACTTTCATCACAAAGTATATACCATAACGTTTGCAATTTCTGTGCTTGCTAAAATTGAAACTGAGTAACAGCTTTGCAGAGTAATAAAGAGAAGCAGAGGTTCCAGTGCAGAGAAATTTGAAATTTTTCTTTCAAATTATGATTAACTAAAAGAATATTGATAACCAAAAACCTCACAAAAATATTAGCTCTCTATTCTCAACAGTCATTCCTGATATGTAATTATAGAATAGTACTCTAGTTTCATTTTCTTTGTTATCAAGTGTGTAAGAAGAAATTAAGTGCCGACTACTCATCTCAAAATTGTTGATCTAGAAATGTTCCTGTCCAAAGGAAAGACAGAGACAAAAATGGAACAGAGACTGAAGGAAAGGCCATTCAGAGACCACCTCACCCAGGATTCATTCCATCTGTAGACATTAAACTCCCACACTATTGCTGATGACAAGAAGCCCTTGCTGACAGGAGCCTGATGTAGCTGTTCCCTGAGAGATTCTGCCAGCACCTGTCCAACACAGATGTAGGTACTCACAACCACCAGATTGAGACCGGGCACTCCAATGCAAGAGCTAAGGGAAGGACTGAAAGAGCTGAAGCAGATTGCAACCCCATAGGAAGAATGATATCAACTAACTAGAGCTCCCAGGGACTAAACTGCCAACCAAAGAGTGTATATATATGGAGGGACCCTTAGCTCCAGCTGCATATGTAGCAGAGGATTGCCTTATCTGACATCAGTGGGAGCGGAGGCCCTGGTACTGTGAAGGCTCAATGCCACCCCCCTCCCCAATGCTAGAGAGGTGAGGGTTGAGAATGTGAGTGGAGAAGCACCCTCATAGAGGCAAAATAGAAGGAGGAGAGGGTGGATGGGATGGGAGCTTTGTGGAAGAGTAACAGGGGAGGGGGATATCATTTGAAATGTAAAAGAATAAAATGATTAATAAAAGAAGAAGAAAAAGAAATTAAGTGAACTGAGTGGGAAAGACCGTGTCCATGCATATTTCTAGTGATGCTGCACAGGATACAAGAGCTGCTTCTTTCTTGGAATCTGGAAGGAGGCCAGCCCAAGACTGCTCCAGCCCACAGAATCTGCTGGTAATGCAGTCTGTGCATTCCAGAGATGCCCCCCAGGAAGCACACAATTTTGGCTGATGACTTTCCCTTGAAAAACACACTTTGGAGTTTGAGTCTCCGAGTAATGCATCCAACTACCTTGAAGCTTCTGTGCTGGAAAAAAAAAATCACATAGACATAAGGGGAGATTCCCAAAGAGTTTTTGGCTGTTTCACATTTCAGCCAAACCTTTTAAGCCTGGGCACTAGCATGTGAATCAATGAGATTTCCTATACTCCACGACCACAGGCTTCCAGCAACCCTAGCTGATAGACTAGAGTGAAATCAAATTGTGCTGAGGTAGCAGATCTAATACCAGATCCAAAGGCTGAATAAATGTTTCACAACATTAAATTTTAAGGTTTTATTTGCATGATGAAATATTCAGAAGATTTGCCTAAAAATATAAGTGGGAGAAATAACCTTTTAGATGGATACACCTGACTTGATTTCATAAGGCAGTCAATATTTGATGGATGATTCACTAAACAACAGGAACAATCTGAACAGCTGCTAGCAAAAAGATCTGAACTCTGTAGATTCCGGAAGCACTAATCAAAATGTGTTTGTCTTACAGAAGCCTTTTCTTTAAATCCATCATTTCTCACATGTTCTCTTCTGTCAACGTATGCTTACATATTCAGAATCATCATATTGAGATTAATTTTAAGTGGTTCCAGATTTTATAACCTCAAGGTAACTAAGAACAATAAAATTAAAATCTGAATTCAAATTACGATACTGATTTATTTTCCTTCTGCAAAAGAAAAAACATTTTTTTAATTGTCTTTATCTTTTCAGTTGTAATATGAGACCTGAAGAAGCAATTGCTGGGTATCTGTTAAGTTAGGAGTCCTTACATGAAGTTTCAAAGCAACCAGAAAGAACTGAGCTTACAGAAGAAAGGTCAGCAGGGTCAGCAGATATGATTGTAAATGACAAACAGAAGCCTTTAGCAATTAAGGCATTATAGGAGTACAAATAAGTATGGCAATTATCAGCTGAGCAGAAATGAAAGTGATATTTGTCTTTAGTCAACGGAGGTGGTATGTTTTGATATGGTAGGGTTATAAGCACATGTAACTTGTTGATTGGCCATCGAGAAATTTAGCCCTGAAATGTGCATAAGATTAAAGAAACACAGAGTATGACTGTTGAACCATACGTAATCACATTTACTTTAGTATGCACAGATATTCACTCTAGGGTAAGAACACAGCATTATATGTTATCAAAAATTGCTCTGGGCTTATTTAGGATATAGTTTATACTAAAATAAAACCAATGATGGGGAAATATATCTCTCTATAGTAAGTATGTTTCTATCTCAAAGTTAAAGGCTGTATGCCCTGCATAGGGGAATGCTAGGAAGGCGAGGGAGGAGTGACTGGGTTGTAGGGGAGCACCCTCATAGAAGCAGGAAGAGGGAGGATGGGATAGGGAGTTTGTGGAGGGCAAACCAGGAAGGGGGATAACATTTGAAATGTAAATAAATAAAATAAGCAATAAAACAAACAAATAAAAATATATAAATTAAAAATCAGACATAAAGGCTTGTAATCCCAACACTGGAGAAGCTGAGTCAGGAGAATTACTTCAATTTCGAGTCCAGACAGTATTACAAAGTAGGTCCTTGTGGTGGCTTGTATAAGAATGGCCCCCCATCTCTCTCTCTCTCTCTCTCTCTCTCTCTCTCTCTCTCTCTCTCTCTCTGTGTGTGTGTGTGTGTGTATGTGTGTGTGTGTGTGTGTGTGTGTGTGTGTGTGTGTGCATTCGTGCGTGTGCATGTGCTTGTGCTTAGGTATCAGGATGTCTACCTCTCAGCTACATCTTAATCACCACACCTGCCTCCATATTGCCATGATGACAATGGACTAAGCCTCTGAAAGTGTAAGCAAGTCTGGATGTCAATGCTTTTTATTATAGGAGTTTCCTTGGTCATGTTGTCTCTTCACAGCAATAGAAGAGTGACTAAGACAGAAATTGGTACCCTAAGTAGGTTATGGATCTCAGGCCCAATCATGTGGCTTGAAGGCAGAATGTGAACTTTGGGACTTTGGACTAGAAAAGCAGTTGAACATTTAAAGTGGAGGCTAATGGGCCATCCCAGTTGGAGTGAGGGCCACAGTGATGAGGGCAATGTGAGCCATGGGGGCCCAGCATGATATATTTCAGAGAGGAAGTAGTTCTCAAAACAAAAACAAACCCTTTTTTTCCTTTTACAATTTTATGGAATAATTTAAGTAGTGTTGTTCGCCTATCTTTGAATTTCTTGTAGAATTCTGCAGAGAAATCACCTGCTCTGCACTTACTTGTTTATTTGTTTATGGTGTTTGAGAGAGACTTTTATTACTAGATCAATTTCATTGGTTGGTTATAAGACATTTTTAAATAATTTATTTCAATGTGTTTTAGATTTGACACAGTGTATGTGTCTAGAAATGCATCTGTTTTCTTTTTGGCTTTCCAATCTTGTCGAATGGGTTTTAAAAATATCTTTATATTTTCCTGAATTTAACTGGTATTTGTTGCAATGTCTCCCTCTTCTCTAACTTTGTTAATTTGGGACTTTGCTGTCTTTTGATTAACATGACTATAGACAAGTCAATCTTGTTTATCTTTTTAAAGAACTGGCTTCTCCTGGATTCCTTGTATTATTTTTCCCTTTCTATCATTAATTTCAGCCCTGGTTTTGGTTATGTTTTCCTTTGTACTGGTTGTGTAGTTTGGAAGATATTTCACTTTTAGCTTATTTTCAAAGTACTGAAAGCAACTATAATTGCTGCAGAAGGAAAAGAGACATGAAAGGACTTCACCAGCATTCGATCTTATGTGCTACAAGATCAACTTTTCCAATAAGATGTGCCTAGTGCTGCAACAGTAGCATTGCTATGATAGAGATAACCCACTGCTCTCTTAACGGGACTAAGGCCTGCTTCACAGAAGAGTACTGTAAAAATGGACGATACACATGGCTAGAGAGGTCAGAACCCTTGGAGAGAGTCTATTAATTTTTTTTCTAAGTGCACAAGTTGTCAAACTGCATTTCAAATATTTATATTTATTTTCATAAATGTGTTCTTCTCCTAATCTTACTCAGACCATTGATGTAGGTAGAGTTTAATGAAGACCATTGATGTAGGTAGAGTTTAATGAAACGTACCATTACTTTTCAAACTGCAAAGAATATGTGATTATAAGCATTCAGATGAGATGGAGATGGACCTCCTCCTGGAAGACTCAGAGAACATATTGGAAATTGGCATAAAAACACATACTAACTAGAAGATGGGGAAGAGGAGTGCTGTGAAATTCTGTCTCCTGAATATGACAAGGGACATAGGTATTGCACACATGAGCACCTTCTAGATGTGGCTACTTGTATACAAGACATACACAAGATCAATTCAGTTTCTAATTTCAACAAGACGCAAAGAGGGGTCCAGAGTATATCTAGCTGGGAAACTACTAGCAGTTGATGTTTGCTGAGAAAATTTTTCTTTCTGAGGATGGGTTCTTCAGGAACCCATGGCCAATGGGTGAATCATAGCTATGTATATACGGGCAGGTGGGTGAAACATAACTATGTATATACGAGCAGGTGGGTGAACCATAACTATGTATACATGAGCAGGATAATTTGACTCAGTGGACTTATTAGCAATAAACAATACATTATAAAAGAAGGACATAACATTGAAAGGGAGATGTGATGGAAATTCTGGGAAAAGTTGGAGACAGAAAGTGAGAGGTAAATATCATCAAAATACACTGTATACATATACAAAAATTTTCAAAAATAAGCAAAAGTTCCAAAGCAAAACAGAGAACATTAAGTAAGTTGTAAGAATAAATTTTCACAAATATAATTAATATGTGAAATATGTATAAGAGAAATTAAGATAACTTTTAAAGAATTTTGTCTTTAATAATTTTATTAATTTTATTTATAAAATAAAATCTGGAGATATTGCATATTTTTTTCATTACAGAGTAAGGCTACTAAACTGCAATGTTATAGATGGTAGTAAGGATTTATGCATTTCTCCTTGGTGATAAAATAGCAATAACAGAAAGAAAGATAAAATAAACAGATACAATCAAAATATTTCATCTTAAACAGACTTATGAAGCATCAACACATGAAGAATACACATGAAGCATGCATGGACAGAGCACAAAACCAGCTTCCTATGAACAAACAGATCAAAGTGTTGAAGTAGATTGCAGCAGCTTCATGAATTGGGATTGAGAGCACTCAGGTTAGAAAAACACAAGGGATCATGCCAATACCCCATGGGTATAAGTCAGAATGGCAGAATCCAGAGCTATGGATTACAAATAGCCACACTGTTGCCAGTATTTATCAACCAAAGTTAAGTAAAAATTCTATTAACAAACACACACACACACACACACACACACACACACACACATAAACATATACACACAAAGGCACCTTGAAGACTGGTTTTACATTTTAGCATATTTACTGAAATAGGCCTCTTTTTGTCCTGAAAGTGACATTTCAAATACATTTTATTTTATCCTTTTATTTTTGTATTCTTTCTTAAATTAATTTACTTTTTACACTCCATATTCCATTTCCTGTGCACCCCCATCCACCCTCTGACTGCTCCACATCCCACACCTCCTCCCATGTGAATGCCCCCACCCCCAATCTACCTCATCTCTAAACTCCCTGGGGCCTCCAGTCTCTTGAGGGTTAGGTGCATCATCTCTGAATGAACACAGAATAGGTGAACACAGGTCTCTGAATAGAAGACCAGGAAGTCTTCTATTGTATGTGTGTTGGGGGCCTCATAACAGCTGGTGTATGCTGCCTGTTTGGTGGTCCGGTCCGGTGTTTGAGAGATCTCGAGGGTACAGATTAATTGAGACTGCTGGTCCTCCTACAGGGTCACCCTTCTCCTCAGCTTCTTTCAGCCTTCCTAATTCAACCACAGGGGTCAGCTGCTTCTGCCTATTTATCCTTCTATTTTAATTGTAGTCACTGTGGTTCATATAGAGCTTATTATTGTCTGGGTTTTACAACTACAAATTAAAGTCTGAACTTTCCTACCACTAAGTCACTGGCATTGCTTTAGTTTAGGAATAACCCTATAAAACATGGAAGTGAATAAAACTGAATTTCAGAAACTTTAAATATGATCTCTGGAAAGAAAAATTATTTTTCTTTTTCCCTTCCTCCCTCCTCCCTTCTTTCATCCCTTCCCCATTCCTTTCTTTCTTTCTCTCTTTCTTTCTTTTGTAATTTGATGAATTTTCTTTAACATTTTATATATTCAACTTCTAACTTTTAGCAAATATGTTTTAATTTTCTTTTCAAAATCAAAGTAAAAGAGAAAACAAGTACACAAGCAGACACTGAAAACCATCAGCAAAGCAGGGGTCCCCCCGCCTTCTTTATCTATCACGTGTGCAAAAATGGCTACCTTTCCAAAGCACAAGAAGGAAAGGGTAAGAAATTGAGCCCAGGGGCCATTGATGGGCCATTTTTAGGAAAAGGGACCATGCTGGGCTATCCATTAGAAGTTTTCCTTTTCAAGATCTGCTTGATTATGTGCTCACATATAGCATGACACATTCTAAAACCATGAGTATTCAATAAGTGGGCATATTGTACTTTTAAGCAAACTGTAGTCAGTAATGATGAAGAGAAAACTGATATTGGAGAATTAGCTAGTATTTTCTGCCAGGTCTCCTGAAAGGAATGTTAAGGACCAGAACTCTGGAAATGAAAGTGAATAGAAAAACAAACAAACAAACAAACAAAACCCACGTCAAATACCTTCTAACTCCAAGAAAGCCCTGTGATCATGTTTGAAGTTCTGCCTCCTGTGAACTATGAGGACTATCTTTGAATCTATATAAGAGGAATCATGCTAATCACTTAATACATATTCTTTATCCTTCTTCCTCCTCTCTCTCTCTCTCTCTCTCTCTCTCTCTCTCTCTCTCTCTCTCTCTCTCTCTCTGTGTGTGTGTGTGTGTGTGTGTGTGTTCTGTCAGTTGAACAGGGCCACACAAGAAGCCACTGTAAAATCTATGGCAATCTCACAGTTGGTTACCTAGTTTCCATGTTCATGAAAAGATGTTCTTGAAAGAAAATAACAACAGATTAAAATGTAACCTGAGTCAGCTATATCAGTTTCCTGTCAGCCACCACTTGCTGGCATCCACAATAGTGTCTGGGTTTGGTGATTGAATATGCGATGTTTCCCCAGGTGTGGCAGTCTCTGGATTGTCCTTCCTTCAGTCTCTGCTCCATACTTTGTCTCTACAACTCCTTCCTGGGTATTTGTTCCCCTTTCTAAAAAGGATCAAAGTATCCACATTTTGGTCTTCCTTCTTCTTGAGTTTCTTGTTTTTTGTGGATTGTATCTTGGGTATACTGATCTTCTAGGCGAATAACCACTTATCAGTGAGTCACTCAGGATGATATTCGCCAGATCCATCCATTTCCCTAAGAATTTCATAAATTCATTGTTTTTAATAGCTGAGTAGTACTCCATTGTGTAGTTGTACCACATTTTCTGTATCCACTCCTCTGTTGAGGGACATCTGGGTTGTTTCCAGTTTCTGGCTATTATAAATAAGGCTGCTATGAACATAGTGGACCATGTGTTCTTATTACATGTTGGAGCATCTTCTGGGTATATTCCCAGGAATGGTATAGCTGGGTCCTCAGGTAGTTCTATGTCCTATTTCCTGAGAAACCTCCAAACTGATTTCCAGAGTGGTTGTACCAGCTTGCAATCCCACGAGCAATGAAGGACTGTTCCTCTTTCTCCACAACCTCACTCTGCCAGTGCCTGGCTAATACAGAAGTAGAGGCTCACAGCCATCCATTGGACTGAGCATAGGATCCTCAATGAAGGAGCTAGAGAAAGGATCCAAGGAGCTGAAGGGGTTTGAAGCCCCTTAGGGGGAGCAACAATATGATCTATATCCTTAGAGTTCCCAGGTACTAAACCACCAACCATAGTGTACACATGGTGGGACTCATGGCTCCAGCTGCATATGTAGCACAGAATGGCCCAGTCGGTCATCAGTGGGAGGAGAGGTCCTTGGTCCTGTGAAGGTTCTATGCCCCAGTGTAGGGGAATGCCAGGGCCAGGAAGCGGAAGAGGGTGGGTTGGTGAGCAGGGGGAGGGGGGAGGGAATAGGAGTTTTGTCAGAGGGGAAATCAGGAAAGGGGATATTATTTGAAATGTAAATAAAGAAAATATTTAATAAAAATAAATAAATAAAAATAAAATATAAACTGACTGGATATAAATCTGCCTCTTTACACTGACTCACTGATCTACTTTCCTCTGAACATTAAACACTAAAATTTCACCACAGCAGCTGTTGAAGGAGCCTTCAAATTAATACATAATTATGTAATACATATATATTATATCTAGTCCAGCAATAAATGTGAAATATGAAAATCGGCTTGATATTTGAGAAATACTTTGTGAATATTCTAGAAATAAGTCAGATAAGACACAACAAAAAATACTTGAGTATCTTTTCTATATTTATGATACTCCTATATAAACCTCAGTACATCAAATAAGTTTATATAAGTGTCATCAACATAAAACAATATATAATAGTAGTATATGAAGAATTAAGCAAAATGAAGACAGTGAAAACTTTAAAACAAATTATCAGAATTAAGTAGGTACAAAAGTAGAAAATAACAAAATGAAGGTTACAGAGGAATTCAATAAAGGAAAATGAAGAAGATTCAGCAAAGCAAAAGTAAAAAGAAATGGAACAGATAGGTCCTTCTTTGGCAGTGATTATACCTACCCATGATACAGGGGAATAAATCACCCTATATATGAATTAGCACATTGCTTAATAAAGTAAAACATAACAAGTAGATTGGGATGAATGAGAACAGGTATGAGAAGGACAGATTTTTCACAATAGTTGTTACTAAATAAAAGACTATGTAGGCTAACAAGCACAAGTATACTTTAAAAAATAATAGTGTAAATTCTCATTGGGAAAACTCACTGTTTAGAGTGTGCAATAAATAAGCCTTGTTTTAGAATCTGGCTATTGCATCAAACTTAGAAAATACTAAATAAATATTGTCACAAAGTCATCTGCATGTAAGAGTAATTTAAGAATTTTAATTAAACCAAAGTTTTATTGAGCTATGAATGAAACAAAGAAAGATGAAAGATCTAGATGTATAATTGAATGAACCAACTTAAAGGTTAGACTCAATCAAAGTAATGAATGGGATAGCTTGACAATTCTATTAATTTCTAAAATCTTTGTAAACTCCAATTAGACACTAGAACTCTCCAATTAATATTAGACAGTATAGAACAAAAACATTGTTATAATCTTGATGATATGAAAACTATAAAAACAAGCCTCCAACAATAGTTTTCCAGGTTGGAAAATTTTGTTTAAATTGTATATGTGTGTATAAATTCACACTTATTTAGATGTATTACATATAATTTTACATAGATAATAATATGTTTATGTAATGATTTGTATATGCTTGGCCCAGGGAGTGGCTCTGGAGGTGTGGCCTTGTTGGTGTAGATGTGGTCTTGTTGGAGGAAGTATGTCACCATGGACTGGGATTTTAAGACCCTCATGCTAGATGCCTAGAAGTCAGTCTTCTCCTGTTGGCCTTTGGAACAAGAGGTGGAACTCTCAGCTCCTCCAGCCCCTCACCTGCCTGGATGCCTCCATGCTACTGCCCACCTTGATGATAATAGACTGATCCTCTGAATCTGTAAGCCAGCCTAAATTAAATGTTTTCCTTTGTAAGAGTCGCCTTGGTCATGGTGTCTGTATACATCAGTAAAACCCTAACTAAGAGGTGTGTGTGTGTGTGTGTGTGTGTGTGTGTGTGTGTGTGTGTGTGACTTTTTCAAACATCCTTACTGTTTTCTAGACTCTGTCTTCCCTTCTCTTCTGTATTGATTCTCTTTCCTAATTAAAGCTTCCTATCTTTCCCAGTCTGTTTTTAAATCACTTGTATTGAGCTGCTCTCTTCCCTATTGCTCCTCCCCCATCCCAATGGTCCCTTTTTAATATCCTGTTTTGAGAAATTACTCAGGTTACATGCTCATACCTGAAGATTTGGATCTAGGAGCTGCAGACAAGAGGAAATAAGACATATGTTTTTCTAGGTCTGCTGAACCTCATTCAGTATGATCTTCTGTAGTTCCATGCATTCTTCTGAATATTATTAATTATTATTGGCAGCTGGATATTATTCCATGCATACCAAATTTTCAATATCTATCTGTC
Source organism: Mastomys coucha (assembly GCF_008632895.1). NCBI lineage: Eukaryota > Metazoa > Chordata > Mammalia > Rodentia > Muridae > Mastomys > Mastomys coucha. Next base: position 63,922,974 of record NW_022196894.1, on the reverse strand, counting down.
TGTTAAAAGATATGTAGATTATTTTCATTTCCTAGCTATTTTGAAGGCTGCAGCAATGAATATTGCTGAGCAAGTATTTGTGTCATAGTCAGGGTCAGCCCTGAAAACACGAACATACAAATAATATCATCTATACTGAGCACGCTCATGAATTTGAGTGAGAATGAGGAAGTAGATGGGAGGACTTGGGTGGAAGAAAGAGAAGTGGGATAATGCTGCTAATTTCAAAAAATAAAAATAGAGTCATTTCTATGTGTAAAGAAGGAGATAGGTCTGAGACTGTGGGTTCCATGGGCATTGGATAGGAAAAAGTAATTAAGTGGTAAGTGGTATTGAACATAAGAACATAAGAACAGAGGTGGGTACCAATCTCCTCTGTGAAATATTAGCTTTGTGTAACGTTGGTTCTGTAACCATGGACAGAATGTCTCCCTGTGGGTATCTTCTCTAAGGATATAAATTTTGATCTAGAGCTTCTATTGAATCTGATTGCCAAAAACATCAGGGTAAATGAGTATGCACTGGTAGATTAATCCAAGCACTGCTTACACTTATTAGGAACCAGAAAAAAAATAGTATTTTTAGATTGGGAGTTCTGTCTTTGGGCTGAAGTATCAGTCCATATTCAATGCTTCTGAAAGATAGACTAAAATTTCACTATTACCTTTTCACAAACTTTTGAAAACATAAACAAGGAGTGGGGGTATAATCTGTTATCCTCATTAAGAATTCTCCTTCCACAGTTAAAATAAAGAAGCAGCTGTACTATTTGTTCATAAATAACATGGATGTACAGTGTACAGCTTTGTTTCTAAAAATTTCTATGCTTTGTGGGTCTTTACCTTGAATTCCTTTGAAATATTCCCACACAACCTCCAACAATAGGTTGTGATGTCCGTAATTCACCACTATTATGACTTATCCAATCTGTGCTTTTGAGAATTCCAGGTTTTTTTCTACCAACAATTATAAATAATGCTGTTATAAATAAATTTTAGTCATATTATAAAATTACAAGTTATTTCACTTATATTAAAATATTCTTTCAAGTAGAAAAACTACATATATATATATAAAATTTGATTTTTTTACTTATTCAATTACATCCCACTCACTGCTCCCTCCTAGTCACACAGTCCTTTCCCAATCCTCTCTCTCCTCCTCTCAGCAGGTGACCCCACTACCCTGGATAGCCCCACCCCTAGGACTTCAAGTCTCTAAGGGTACTCAAGCACCCTAGGCTACAGGTGGTGGCCTGGCTGGCTACAGGTGATAGTCTACTTAGGTTCCATATCCTCAATGTAGTTAATCACATCTGAAGTCACCCCCATTGAGGCTTGGGTGCTTCTCTTATCCCATGTCTCATTCTTGTCCTGGAGATGCCCTCCCTTCTCACCAATGTCCAGTTGCAGATTTCCATTCATTTTTAGGGCCATCTAGCCATCTCCTCTGTTCCTGAATCCCTCCTTCACCTCATCTTCATCCCTCCTTTCCAGTTCCCTCCCTCCATCTGCATCTTATGACTATTTTATTCCCCCATCTAAGTGAAATTCGAGCTTCCTTGCTTGGGCTTTCCTTCTTGTTTAGTTTCTTTGGATCTAAACATGGAGTGTTAACATGGATGAGGTCTGACAAATGTTTTGGTCTGCCAAAGCAAAAGCAAAAAGCTAGCTAGAGTTGTTTGATGTATGTGTGTGTGTGTGTGTGTGTGTGTGTGTGTGTGTGTGTGTATGTGCACGCGTGTGTGTGTATGTATGTATGCATGTATGTATGTATGTGTGTGTACATAATTTATATATATATATATATAAATCCACACATTTTTCTAAAGCGAGAAAAATATAAACAGATAATTAGAAGTGAATTATGTTTCCTCTCTACTATTTATATATCAGTAAATCCTCAGTACTTTGCTTTCTCACTAATCACACATATGTATGCAGGGTGAAATTGCACCTGGCACTTTGTTAGACATTGTTGCATTCGGTATGGTACTATTTCCACAGTTTGGAACTACAGAATATATCTCTAACAGAAGGACACTCTTTTGTAATTCTAGAAACAAAGACAGTCAACAAAGAGTTTTAGTCAACACAATGTTTAGTTAAACAAAGAAAACGAAAAGGTTCAGACATAGTAGCTTTTGTGTTTTTTTCCTACTTATTTTTAACCACACAAAAAATAAATAGAGCATTTGATGAATTCAAGTCTTTTTTTTTTTTTTTTAATTTTGCTCCCTTACAGAGGAAAATCCACATGAAGTTGAGATGACAAATATTTACAAGTGTTGATTTTCTTAATATATTTCCTAAATTAGCTTCAGGTAAGAAGGCAATTTATTCAGCTAATCTTGGAAGAGAGACATTTACATCAGTACCACAATCTATAACATGGTGACATATACTGACTAGGAATATGAATTAGTTAAATGACAACAGATGGAGTCAAATGGAGAATCCAGGGTAAAATTGCTGGTTGCTTTCCCACACACATCACATTATAGGGAAGAAAAAGAGATTTTTTGACCTTGTGAAAATGGGAGGGAAAGGAATGGTAGGTGCAGATGTTGAAAATGATAACCACTGTTTGGCAGTGAGAATTACCATCTTTCCAAAATAGCATCCCTGTTGGCTACAGTGCGGGAACAGCCACACACATGGAGAGTAGACAGATGGTATGCCAGTTCCCCGAAGGTGAACTTGTATATAACAGTTCTCCAGCTTGTAGAAAGATGGATTACGACAAATGCCTTAATAGAAAAGAGCAAAGATATGGACAATGTTCACTTCAGCAACCCCAGTGTGGATGAAGCTATAGCCACATTAATAGCAACAGAAAAAAAAAGCTCAGCTAGTAAAGACAGATTCTGACAAGTGCCTTTAGAGAAAAGAGCATACATATGCAAGGTGTTCATTTGAGCAATCCCAGTGTTGTAAGAAGGCATGAGCCAAGTTAGTAATAGCGAAAAGGAAAAGTCTAATGAGAATTAGATATTCATAGTGCTTTTCAAACTGTTATGTTCATACGATTTCCATTTAACTGAGTGTGTTTTAGTTAGCCCCTAATATACACATAAATCAATTATTTTAATGCTGGGTGTTCTAACACCACAATTGGCCATTGCTTGTTTATTCATATTGCTAAATGATACATTTATGTCACCTAGATTTCATAGTTAAACATCATTTCTTTCATGAAAGTTGATGCATACCACAGAGAGCTTAGGGTTACTATAAATTTGAAATATTCTCATATAAGAGAAAGTAAAGTCAGAGTATTTGACAACTGCTTCTGTGACTTTCTTCATGTGTTAAAGTGTTCATCATGCGTGTAGATACTTCGGCTGCCTTATACAGCAGAAGTTCTGAAATTCAGTGACTCTTGTATGGATGAAAGGTGAGAATAACTGAATAGTTTGGACTTGAGTTAAAATGTTTTGCTAATTTTTTGTGAGTGAGCTCAGAATCAATATTTTAAATGTTTCTACCTAACCATACTATAACTGTGTGTATACATCATGGAGGTTGCTTCAAATAATTGACTACATTTTACAGTAGTTAGTAACAGATACATTGTAGATCAGCTAGACTTTGGTGAAAATATTGACTCCAGCCGGGCACTGGTGGCACACGCCTTTAATCCCAGCACTTGGGAGGCAGAGGCAGGCAGATTTCTGAGTTTGAGGCCAGCCTGGTCTACAAAGTGAGTTCCAGGACAGCCAAGGCTATACAGAGAAACCCTGTTTTGAAAAAAATATATATATATAAAGAAAGAAAGAAAGAAAATATTGACTTCAAAAGTCATTAGATTGAAACTCTTCATTTTCTTTTTCAGTGCAAGAGTATGAATAATCCATATGGGACAGTTGTATTGAAATTGTTGAACAAGCTAATTGTCCTGGACACAAAAAGAAAGACTAAAAGTATGTGTACTTATATAAACCTCTAAAAGAAAATGACTTTCTATCACTTATTTTTCTTTCCATTCTTTCTCAATCATTTATTATATTTCATGTACCAGATTTGGAGGACGGACCTCTGGATTGTTCAGGCTGTAAGTATATTTAAATACTACATTAAAGCTTTCAGTTTTCTATTATAGAATTTGGGCCATCATGCTTAGATTAAATCAAGCATATAGAAGATTTTGGATGGCTCAAAAAGGATATGCAATGTGAGGTATGATTAGATCAAAGACCAAATGATATTTATAATCCAATAGCTTATTCAAAAAATCCTGTAGTAAGTTTAGACTAACCCCATTCAAGACTCTGGCTAGATCCTCAAGAATGAAATAGGCTATACATTGCAAGCAGCCAAAAATTGCTATATAGCATAATCATATGCACTGCATTTGGATTACAATGACATATTCATTTTAAAACTAATCACAATATAAAATAGCTAGTCTTCCATTAGGTAGCATCCAATCCATTTACCTGTGATTTTTTTTTAATTTGGTTGTTTGGCTAGTTGGTTTTCCTTTTGTTGTTGCTGCTGCTGTTGTTTTCATTAAAAAGTTCATGACTAGAGTGTTCACTGGGCAAGATTCTGTATGTACCTGTCAGTTTCTGAATGTAACCAGTACTTAAATTGGTATATTAAACAATGTATATAGTCTTTATACAATCTTCCAAAAGCCTAATGCAAACAAAAATCTGAGAAGGAAATCTATCCAGACTGCTTAATTTAGGAGCCTGGTCTTCAGAGTTGGCTGCACACTAGTTTTCCTTGGGTTTGAATTCTCCTAGCCTTCACTTTCTCATCTCTTATTCTCTACCCGGTGGGTACTTGCAAACTGACTTTGACACAGCTCAGCTTCCATAACATTGTGATACATTTTCATATAACAAAGCTTTCTACAAACAGACAGATAATCAATTTTCAACCGTTCCCTGTTATATCCTCACCCTACCTCCTCAGGGCCAGATCCCTTTATATAACTGAATTAAAGGAAAATTGTTAGTTCAGTAATAACATGCGTGCTTGGAATGCACAAGACTGTAGGTTCAATCTCATAATGTTTACAAAAACTGATAAATGAATAAATGAATAAACAGTTTTAAAGTATTGCCAATTCAAAAAAAACTAAGTTCCGTGAGCAGGTATGAAGCTTAAGAAGAGTATATAAACTAATGATGTGTTTTATGTTAGAACATATTTGTCCACATCTTTTCTTTCTTTCAACAAATGCCTGGTGGCTCTAGGCTATTCTCAGCAGTCCTGGTATCTTGTAATTTGTCCTTTCATCTATTCCTGTAGAGAAAATGATGATCTTTTATTTTTAACTTCAAAAAAACATATTTCTAACATTACTAACCCCAGGTAAAAATTACACAAAATCTGCTAGCATATTACTGGTGAGAGAAAGACTGATGAAAAAGCCATTAGCTTCTTAGGCAGATCCTCTTGTTATTGTGTCCATATTCATAGTTCAAATGATGCCAAGCGCAGGTTTACAGCAGTGGCAGACGCAGACTCTTTGCCAATAGCAAAATAGTTCAAGTGAGTTGTAAAATCTGTGTGGTCAAATTGAATTCAGAGAAGTCTGACTTAGTCCTTGAGGCAATGATTAATTTTGTTGGGAGGAAAAATGCCACCAACTTAGTCTGCCAGACATTTCATGTTATTTCACTGAAATGCTTAAAACATTACAAGATATAAAGTTTGATTCAGTGTGAATTCTCAAATAAGATAACAGTACTAGGAAATAAAGCATGTCCTGGCAGTCCACTGTATTTGGAGGATGCATTAGGAATTTTAGTTGTGTCCAAACAAATGTTGTCTAGACTTAACCACTAAGCAAAATTTTCAAAGAGTTCTCCCCGGAGGCTAAAGTCTACAGGAATGCATCCAACACTGATCTTTTCTTAAATAATATATGATAGTTTTGAACATTAGCTTAGCTTAGAGTTTCGAATCACTGTCAAAGACTGAGAAGAGCTAATTATGTAAAACGAGTCTTGAGTAAAAGAAAGAAGAAAGGCTGAAAAGGTTAGGAGATCATTTACTTCACTTATGTTTTTCACTGTTAACCATTAATCTTGTCTGTGTATTGACAAAACACACAAAACACACTGGCCTGAAAATGCAGTCCTTACTGGTGGCAGGGGAGAACTGTGCACATACCGTGCCAACACACTGCAAAGATCTGGTATCTCAGGAACTCCAGTATTCCTGATCTCTAAGGAATTCCTGCTGGTTTTAGTATACAGAACTTTGGCCACATATGAGGCAGAACATGGCCTTGTTGGACACCAGTGGGAGGAGCAGCCCTTGGGCCTGAGGGGGTTAGATGTCCCAGTGTAGGGAAATGCCAGGGCTAGAAAGCAGGAGTGGGTGGATGGGTGGCATTGAAGAACTGATGACATTGAAGAACTCTCACAGAGGCAAGAGGAAAGGGGATGGGATAGGGGTTTTCTGGAGGGAGTGGAACCAGGAAAGGGAATAACATTTGAAATGTAAATGGCCAGGCAGTGGTGGTGCACACCTTTAATTCCAGCACTTGGGACACAGAGGCAGGCCGATTTCTGAGTTCGAGGCCAGCTTGGTCTACAGAGTGAGTTCCAGGACAGCCAGGGCTGTACAGAGAAACCCTGTCTTGAAAAACCAAAAGGAAAAAAAAAAACAAAAGAAAAACAAAACAAGAAATGAAATGTAAATAAAGAAAATATTTATTAAAAGAGAAAATGGAAAGAGCAGTGCTTCCAGATTTTATTTGAAATGTCTAATAGCAAGTGATTATTTATATAACTGAGCTTATTCTTGACTTAAAGATGACTATAATCTATAAAATACTGTCAGCTTTATGTATACTTTTGTCATGAGTTCATAAGCATATGTAGAGTGACTAACACAGGCTTGACTATAACTATAAAATTTTTATATGATTATAGTTATGACATTAGTTGCCTTCCAAACTCCAGAGGTAAGTTTTTTCAGGCTTTTTATATAGATTGATTTCAGTTTTTTATATAGATTGAATGAAGTGAGTCTTGTATTAAGTTTAGATTGTATTTAGTCATTTTGTTTGGGGACATGAAATAAAGATTGAGAGATATCAAAGTTGAGAAATATTTTCATATCTCTAGTTGTGATATGAAGGAAATAGTTCATGTGAGAACATATAACATGTCTAGAAAAATGTATATTTAAGGTGGAAAAGTGGGACATCAGGTAAAGGTGACTGCTGCATTGTTTGCTCTGTGAAATTAACGGGGTGGAAGAAAAGATGCAGTTCCTACTAATTGTCTTCTGTCCTTCATATGAGCACAATGACACACATACTCACAATGTAAACAAAAACACACATATACTGTAAAAAAGAAAGACATGATTGTATGAATTTGTATTGTGGTAGAAATATTAGGTACAAAAAAGGCAAGAATTTTACAGTCTGTCTTAATCAGGGTTTCTATTCCTGCACAAACATCATGACCAAGAAGCAAGTTGGGGAGGAAAGGGTTTATTTAGCTTACTTCCACATTGCTGTTGATCACCAGAGGAAGTCAGGACTGGAACTCAAGCAGGTCAGGAAGCAGGAGCTGATGCAGAGGCCATGGAGGGATGTTTCTTACTGGCTTGCTTCCCCTGGCTTGCTCAGCCTGCTCTCTTATAGAACCCAAGACTTCCAGCCCAGGGATGGCACCACCCACAAGGGGCCCTACCCCCTTGATCACTAATTGAGAAAATGTCTACAGCTGGATCTCATGGAGGCACTTCCCCAACTGAAGCTCTCTTCTCTGTGATAACTCCAGCCTGTGTCAAGTTGACACAAAAAACCAGCCAGCACACAATCCTAAACTAAATGTCTATTTTTTATTATTTTGAAGTCCTGATGACATTGTTAATTTACCTCTAAATGCCATCTCACCTATGAGGCATTGTTTGTTATAATTACATTCTCTTATTTTTTAATATTTATGTATTCATTATGCTTTTCAACATATTACTTAAATTTTAATTGTTTCAATGACATTTTAAAATGTTTTTGTGTTCTCCAAATTTT
>NW_022196894.1:63905189-63912011 GCF_008632895.1 Mastomys coucha | reverse complement strand
AAAAAAAAAAAAAAAAAAAAAGAACTTGCAAGGGATATAGATGTCTGTGATCGCCATTGCTCCTTGTATAGAGACATTTTTCTTTCCTTGTTTCTCTCCAGCTGTCTTCTTTTAGTTTACTATCAAAGTACTACTAATTTCATAGGATGCACTAGGAAGTGCCCCAAACCTTCAGCCTTAAGACTCTTCTTTATCCATGAGGAAAAAATGTCCAAGAGGCCATCCAGGTCAGCCTTTTAGTTGAAGAAAGTTTAATATTAATGCAAGCCTTTCAAGTGTAAGTCTATTTCAATCTTTTCTTTCTTCCTGACTCATCTTCAGTAATTTGGTTAATTATTTTTAGAAATTTTTTTTTCAAACACCTATTTGTTGCCACAGAACTATTCATGGTATTCGGTTTCTACCTTGGAAACTTTGGTAAGATTGACAGTGGATGGGAAGACCCAAAAGTATGCATGCAAGAAACATTGTATAGACTGAGGAAAGCTTCATTTATATATTTGTGTGTGTTGTGTATATGTGTGTGGAGGTGTATAACAAAGAAACAGAAAACATGAGTTTGAAAGAAAATTGAGGATACATGGCAGATTTTGAGTTATAATCTTAAAAAATAAAAATGTTTTTTAACATTGTATTTCATTATTCAACAGAATTTAAATACTGCCAAGATTATGGTTCATTTCAAAAGTTCATTCAAAATTGTTTCTATTGTATTTACTCTTCTTTCATCTCTATAACTATAGTCTTCCAACTTAGTTTCAGTTTACTTTCTTATTCCTTATTTTTGCATAATGATCAGGTATTGATTTGGAATTGTTCTCTTTTTAAAATACTTGTTTATAAATATGTTTCATTTTATGTATAGTATATTTTCTCTTGATTTCTTTATTCTCAAACTATTTTAGAATTTTTCCTCATTATGTTTTCTTAGAATTATTGATTTTCAACTTGTGCATATTTTTTTATATACCAGATTTTTTTCTTCTTTACTTCTCATTTTATTCTTCAAGGCAACAAAAATACTTTGATTAAATATATTACATTGTATGGTAAACAGTATACAGAAAAGATTAATCAATGTTCCATTGATTAATCAAAATCCATTAATCAATAGACTTGATGTCTATTGTTAAATATACAGTGTCCATCAAGTATTGCCAATGTATAGGGTTGTTCAACTCTATGCTTTTCTTATTAATTTACTTTAAACACTTTATAAAATTTTAAAATATGGTTAATGAAGTTTTGTGTGTGTAAATGTAATTGTGTCATTTTTTATTCTGTACTTTTCTCTAAAAGTGTTGGAGTTCTGTGACTATATTCTTACTATATATATATATACACACATGTATATATATAAAAGTTTTGTTTATATAGGTGCTGAGAACTTTGAATATATTGTTAAGTCTAGTTAAAGAGTTACTCTTAAGTCTATTTTGTGATCATTTTCTTTTCTTTTTGTTTTGTTTTGTTTTTTGTTTTTGTTTTAGTTTTAGTTTTTTCGAGATAGGGTTTCTCTGTGTAGTCCTGGCTGTCCTGGAACTTACTCTGTAGACCAGGCTGTCCTCAAACTCAGAAATCCGCCTGCCTCTGCCTCCCAAGTGCTAGGATTAAAGGCGTGTGCCACCACTGTCCGGCTTGTGATCATTTTCATAACAACTTCAACTTTATTTTGAATAATGCTTATGTGGAATTTTTAAAATTTATATTTTTGGGAAAAATTTCTCTACATAGACTTGGCTAACCTGGAACTCACTATGTAGATCAGACTGTCCTCAAACTCATCAGAGAGCTGTCTACCTCTGGCTTGTGACTGCTGAGTTTGGAGTCATGCACTCTCACTCTCTACTTGAAATAGATTTTTTTAAATTAATTTTTCAGTAATTTTATATGTATGTGAATTTTATTTGGCCACACACTGTTCCCACCATCTGCCACCAAGTGACTTCTTGTCACTTTTATGTCTTTTGGTTTTCATTTTGGTTTTGGCTTTGCTTTGTGACCCTCTAGGTTTAATAGAGTTCATTCATATGAATAGGTATGAACCTGTACCCCTACACCAGAACATGAGTAACTCAGCAGTGACTCCACCACAAAAGACAATGACTTCCTCTCTACCAGAAGCCATGGACTACGATCAACTCCCTTGGACAGGTAGGAGCCCTGTAATCCCATTCTCCATCTATGACTAAATGTTAATGGGCTCAGGTCATATGAACTTTGTGCAGACAACCTTAGCCATACCAGCTCATGTATGCTGTGATCATGTCATCTCAGAAGACAGTGTTTAACACCCTTCTTCTTCATTACAGGACACTTATGTTCCTTCCCCATAATCTGAAATGTTCCTTGAGACTTGGAAAAGGTGCAATGGTGTCACTGTTAATGATGGATTCTCAACAATCCCTTATTCAGATACCATAAACAACCATGTGTCTCCACAATAACTACTGTTTCCTGCAAAGAGAAAATTATTTGATCAAGGTAAAGACACACTAGTTTATGGGTTATACACATAAATATTTGGGAGGACATGTGACAACAGGTAAATTTAGTAAAACAAAAATAGTAGGTTCATTTCTATTATTTTTAGCCTCTCAGTCATGGCCTTTAGCTAAGTCCATAGTACCAGACATAAGCTTTCTTCTACATAGCTAGGCTCAGAGAAAATCAGGTCAACTAGGTCAAAGCTGGGAATCACTTCTGACTTATCTTCCCCAGATATTTTCACAGTAATGTCCAGCACTTTGAGGGATGGCCAGCAAGGTGGAATCTCCTAGCTCTCGTCATATAACATTTCTGTATTCTGCAACAAAGATTCTCAATAGTAGACTTTTACCAACCAAGGGTATTGGCCATCACTTATACTATTTTGTGTGTCTCTGGGAACTCCTTGGCTTACAACTGCTGGGAAAGTGTTCATACCTTGCACTAGGATTTTTGTTTAATAAGCTGCAACTTAAAGGGTAGTCATTAACTCTCTTCATATCTTTCTTCAAGGTCATTTTTAAATTATTAATTTTCAATAGCTTATTTTATTTTCAGTATATTTATTTATTTGAATTTCTATAATTTCACCCTATTATGTGGATCACTTTTTATACACTCTCTTAATTCTGTCTTCCCACTGGAGTGTAAATTCAACTTATACTTAATATAGTTATTTAGAAAAAATTATGCCAAACTTTATCATGTTTGTTTCTATATTTTTCATTATTGATTTATTTTTAGAAATAGACATTTTATAATATTCTAACATCCTTTTATCATTTTACTTTAAAGTTTTCTTAAGGTATACTTAAGTGTACTCAAAGTTATAATTCTTAATATCTATAATGGTGACAAAAATTACCACTTTAATTTAAAATTTAGAGTAAAATATCTTCTTTTCTAGCTTATAAATTAATATAAAATGATAATTTTATAAGTCAAATGCCATTTCCCTGTAAGCTAGGTTGATTACTGCTGCCTCTGCCTGCTTCTGTCTTGTTCTGACACCTTTCTAGGCTCTGGCTATTAAGAGTTTCATAACTTACATAATTTCTGAAGATCTCACTTGGCTAGTTAAACTTCCAGGTAAGAATTCAACAGATTTCCATAAATTCTTTTGATAATGGTTCATGGTCTTCATTTAGACATTCTCTCTCTGTGTTGGAGCATGTGGTCAGTGGCCAACATTTTAATTTACAACTCTGCCTTAGTCTCCATTGATTTTCAGCAGTCCATAGATCAGTTAGAATTGAGAAATTAGAGGTTTAGTAGTTGGGAGAGGGCACCTGGACCATTCACAGAGTCCTTACTTGTATGCATTTTCAATTTCTAGAAATATATTAGAAGAACATGACATATTTTCCTGGGTTTCTTTTTAAGATTTAGTCCATCCCAATTATTAATACTACCCCAGGTATCAGCTAGATGTAATTCTTTGCCAGAATCACAATATAGTACTCTATCAGACTACCAGTCAAGTGGAATTTTGGAAATTATTTTGAGGTAAAGCTTAATAAATATTTAAATACTTTCTTCTTTTTCCAGTATTTTTTTTATGTTATTGGTCCTTTTATGAGTATGGTGGTAGTTTGATTATGCTTGGCCCAGGGAATGGCACTATTAGGAGGTATGGTCTTGTTGGAGGAAGTGAGTCATTGTGGACAGAGGATTTAAGACCATCATCCTAGCTGACTAGAAGCCAGTCTTCTCCTAACCATTTTCAGGTGAAGAAGTTGAACTCTAAGCTTCAGCACCATTCCAGATTGGATGCCTCCATGTTCCCACCTTGATGATAATGGGTAGAATCTCTGAACCTGTATGCCATCTCCAATTAAATGCTGTCCTTGTAAGAGTTGCCTTGGTCATGTTGTCTGTTTTATATCAGTAAAACCCTAAGACAGAAGTAGTTACCAAGGACTAGGGTATGGCCCAGGACTGAAAGGGTCATGCAAAGAAGTTGAAATTTGCCATCATGAAGAAAGTCTATGAGAAGTTATTAGTGTAGCAGAAGACCCCAGTGTATTAGAGAGTCCAGTACCATGGGATGACCACCAAGACCAGCAGCAGCAGTGGAGTGGAGTCAACCAGAGCCTAGAGCACTACATAGGGTAAATTTGGAGAGTTGATACAAACCCTTTAGAGGAACTCAGAAGATCATGTGTAGATGCCAGACAGTGGAATAAGAAACTGCAAAGTTGAAGTTGCCTTGGAGACCGCAAGATGTTAGAGATGGCAGAGTCATAAGATACCTGCCAAGAAAAGCCACTAACAGGGAGTGGAAGTAGCCCAAAAGAATGAAGTTTGTTGTTGCTGAATGTCAGGTATGCCAACAACATTCAACAAGGACAAAAGGAGTTGGAGATCTGAAGAGCTCTTTGACATCGGACATGGAGACAGAGTTTGGAGTTTGCTCAGCAGGTTTTCTGTCTTAATTTGTTTCAGTATTTCTGACTTTATATGGGATTACAACTAAGACACTGTGTGAATCTCAGAAGAGACTTTCAACATTGGACTTTTAACATTGTTGAGACTGCTATAGTTTGTGGATACTTTAAGTTGGATTAAGTATATTTTGCATTATGCTGTGTTTAGGTGTGGCCCCTGAAGACTTTGAACAAGCCTATGGGAGCCAAGAAGTAAGATGTTATGGTTTGAATATGCTTGGCCCAGGGAGTGTCACTATTAGAAGGTAGCCTTGTTAGAGTATGTGTGGCCTTGTTGGAGGAAGTGTGTCATTGTAGCTTTAAGACCCTTATCCTAGCTGTCTGGAAGCCATTCTTCTCCTAGTGGCATTAAGATGATGAAGTAGAACTCTCAGTTCCTCCGGCATCTCTCCTGCCTAGATGTTGCTATGCTTCTACCTTGATGATAATGGGTGGACCCTCTAAACCTGTAAGCCAGCCCCAATTAAATGTTGTCCTTATAAGAGTTGCCTTAGTCATGGTGTCTGTTCACAGCAGTAAAACCCTAATTAAGAAAGATTTCATGGTTGAAAGATTATCAGTTTTCAAAACAGAGAGAAATGAGATTAAAGATAAAGTCACACAATGCTCACACATCTTTTTGAAATTGGGCTTCTTACTATCATTTTATTTCAGATAATGTGAAGCATGTATGAATGTCCAGAGTTTGAGAAAAGGTACTAATGAAAGTTTTATAAAATTCTTATTGGTTGTAGAAAAACTCTGGTTTTCAGAGATCTTTATTCCATCATTCTGAGTCATTCTGCCTTTCTTGCTTCTGAAAAACAGTTAATTAAATCTCTTAGTTCAGGAATGCCCAAGGCCAGACATGGTGGTGCATATCTGTGATTCCAAAACTCCATTAGATGAAGCAGTATCTTCATGTGTTTGAGTGCAGGGTTAGGCTACATAAAATATTTGACCTCACCCTGGGATAATGAGCAAGGTGTCCAGATTTTTTAATAGAACAAAACTTTTCTAAATATAATGTAGAAAATTCAGAGTTATAAGTGAGGATGGTACAATAATCGCACTTTATTGACCAAGAATTACTATGGTATTATATTTGGAGAAATAGTAACATATTTATTGACAGAGATTTAGAGTTCATACCTGTATTATATTTGGAGAAATAGTAACATATTTATTGACAGAGATTTAGAGTTCATACCTGATGGCTATATACAAGCCTTTGACAGTAAATGTCAGTGTTTTATATATCTAAATTTTATACTATAAAATGTAGAAATATCACAATCTCTGCAGCCAGTCCCACAACACCCAGAGGAAGCTCCACTCCCAGGCGCTCTGACACACCCAGGATCAGAGAGTAGACCTTGGGCACCAGTTCCGAAGCCAGTCCCACAACACCCAGAGGAAGCTCCACTCCCGGGTACTCTGACACACACAGGATCAGAGGTAAGCAGGAACCAACAGCTGTCCCAACACTGGGCATAACTGTGACCAGCGGGACCAGGCACACAGGAACTCTGCCAGCCCAGTGACTTGGGTGCCTTCCAGTCTGTCTACTCTGGGGTCCAGAGCAGACCTTGGGCTCAAGCTCCACAGCCAGTCCCACAACACCCAGAGGAAGCTCCACTCCCAGGTGCTCTGACACACCGGGGATCAGAGACCTTGGTCACAAGATCTGCAGCCAGTCCCAGAACACCCAGAGGAAGCTCCAATCCCAGGTGCTCTGACACAGCCGGGACCAGAGGTGAGTAGGAACCAACATCTGTCCCAACACTGGGAGTAACTGGGACCAGCTTGACCAGGCACTTAGGAACTCCACCAGCCTAGTGACTCCGGTTTCTTCTGGGTCTGTCTGGGTTAGTGTTCTGAGCAGACCTTGGGCACAAGCTCTGCAGCC
>NW_022196894.1:63903937-63904259 GCF_008632895.1 Mastomys coucha | reverse complement strand
ATTCCTCCCATCACATAATAATCAAAACACCAAATGTACTAAACAAAGAAAGAATTTTAAAAGCAGTAGGGAAAAAAGGCAAGTAACCTATAAAGGCAGGCCTATCAGAATTATGGCAGACTTCTCACCATAGACTATGAAAGCTAGAAGATCCTGGGCAGATGTCATACAGACCCTACAAGAACACAAATGCCAGCCCAGGCTACTATATCCAGCAAAGCTCTCAATTACTATAGATGGAGAAAACAAGATACTCAATGACAAAACAAAATTTACACAATATCTTTCCACAAATCCAGCCCTACAAAGGATAATAGATGGA
>NW_022196894.1:63899238-63903584 GCF_008632895.1 Mastomys coucha | reverse complement strand
TTGAAGAAGAGGACTTTACAAGTTACTCTTTCTCTGAGATGAATGCTTTTCCAAATTATCATAGTCAACAAACCAGATTCTTACCCTCACCTAATGTCTGTGCCACACTCCAAGCAGAACCACTGTTCATTGAAACAGTTGGCGAATGACTTTATGGATAGACTATCTTAATACATACACCATTTCTTAAATGAATGTAACCTGTTCTCTGTAGCCTGAGAATAAATTCACTCACTCAAGTCAAATAATTTTGACCAGAGCAGAAAGTCTATATTCAAAAATCGAGCCTACAATTCATTCCTTGGCCCAGCAGAACTGTCAACTCTCAGTTTAGCTACAATGGAGGTAAAATCCTTTGGTGATTTGAGGGTCATTAAAATACAGCCTTATTACAATATTAATATTAATATTAATCCAATATCTAAAAATTGTTCTTATTTTGGGCTTGTACCACAGAAAGAGCCAAGATTTTAAACTGTACTAAATACAAAACAAACAAAAAGACTTTATATATTTATGTTCATTTAATAAAATACTAGTAGTGATGTATTATTTTGAAATATACAGTTAATATGTTTGAAATTATTTGAAATTTATACTGAGAAAAATGTATGTATTTTCAGTATTTCTGTAGAAAAGCATCTATGTAACACTTAAATTGATTGTTGTTTTGTATCAAACAAGTTTTATAATACTCATTTTCATTGTTATAATATTTTATTAAAAAAGAAAATTAATAAAATTTATATTGCGAAAAATAATAAATAATAAATAAATAAATAAATAAAAATGTAGAAATATTGAGTGCTGTGTTCTGAAGTAGCCAGGAGCAAAAGGTATTCACGACTGCAACTCACTTTCAATGAGTAATTCAAAGTAATTCAGTGAATCAGAGGGATGGAAATCGACACAGGAACAGAGATGTGCTTTAATTGAACAAAGCAAATAAAATAAATATTTGATATATTTTCTACTGAGCATTCCCAATCACTTTTATTTTACATAATTTCACAAAAAAAAACTCATACGGATAAGAAATGCCAAGTTTAAAACAAAACCTGATTATTTTCAAATGATCTTTTTTAAAATGGCATTATCTTAATGAGGAGTATTGTTTTCCCAGAGTTGAAAAAAAATCCTAGTATCATTGGTAGAATGTTAAAGAAATAAAAGTCAATACTTGCCAAAAGGGTATAGTTAAAAATCCCTCCAAAATTGAGAAAGTATTAAAAAAAATAAAGCTACATCTCTTCTAAACTCCAATTAGTATCATTTTCAGCTCCATAGAGGTGCCATTTTAGAAGTTTTACTGTGATAGAATAAGAACATGAAACACTACTTTTCATTTCTCAGTACCATTTCTATAAAAATAAGCGAAGTACCAGATGAAACAGATATCAAATTTTTATGAGAGCAGTGAGCACAATGGTTTAGTTCAAAGCTGTCTAAAGCTAAAATTTCCTCATGAAATCCTGTGAGGTGAACATTGTACATAACAACATATAAATGCAATCAAATTGGCCTATACAGGGAGTGTCTTTCCTTCCTCAGAAACTTAATTAGCTAGTATTTTAAACTCTAGCTTGAAGTAGAATGCTTTGTCATCTAGACTGGCTTATTCGCCAGTCCTTGGCTGAACTGAACTGCTGGATTCTTATTTAACGTAATTGCATGATACAAAGCTAAGCTATTCATAGTAAAAAAAAAAAAAAAAAAAAGTTAACAGCAGTTGCCACAACAGTAGAATCTATTACACAATTGGAAGCACAAAGTAGTACCTTTGGAGTTGAGGGGAAGAAATTGAATAGCTGGCTCATCATGCTGTTTAACAAAG
This sequence comes from Mastomys coucha, assembly GCF_008632895.1. NCBI lineage: Eukaryota > Metazoa > Chordata > Mammalia > Rodentia > Muridae > Mastomys > Mastomys coucha. The sequence continues at coordinate 63,901,750 of NW_022196894.1, read as the reverse complement.
CAGAAATCGGGACTGTAGGCAGTAGCAATCTGACATCACAGGTCATCCAGGCTGTGTGGATCTCTATACCTGAGAGAGCAAATGGAGCTCAGACACACGGTTTGCTTGAGTGCTATTTAATCACCTCAGAAGATGTCTGTACTGTGTTTATCTTGCTCTCTTTTATGGACAAATAGGAACTGTTAGCACAATAAATGTACTGAATTTCTGCCTATAACAGAGGAAAGAAAAGAACTTTGTGATAACCAGAAAAGACATTTCAATTCTTAGTATCTAGTACACAGGCCAGCATATGGTAGAAGCCAGGTAATGTTTGTGGATTAAATAAAACATGAATGAATTAAAGTTTTAGAGCACACGGCTTCTCAATTTCCAATATCTTTCTAACATTTTGACTTTCCAGTATTTTAAAAGCTACACACATACAGTAAAACTACAAGTCAGTTTCTGAATTTTTATATTTTCCCAGACAGATAATAGGAAATAGTTCTCTGGTGTAATTCTAATTATGAGCAGTCAGCCACATTTCCCAGTCAGCCATAGGATCTTGAGGGTATCTAACTAGTACTCTACAATATACAATATTGCTAAGCAGTGGTTTGTAGTATGTTAGGCACACTCAACCCATTCTAATCTTAATTTTTCCAACTAATTTGGAATTAGCAGTAGATAGCATATGTCTAGAAAGATGAGATGATAGTGTATGGGTCATCAATGGGAGGAGAGGCCCTTGGTCCTGTGAAGACTCTATGCCACAGTTTCAGGGAATGCCATGGCCAGGAAGCAGGAGTGGGTGGGTGGGTGAGCAGGGGTGGGTAGGGGGTTTTCAGAGGAGAAACCAGAAAATGGGATAACATTTGAAATGTTAATAAAGAAAATATCTAATAAAAAAATAAAATGCTATTCTTTCAAAAGAGAGAGAGAGAAAGAGAGAGAGAGAGAGACATAGTTTGGTACTAGATCTCCATAAGTATGTCCTTTACCAGAAAGGATGAATCTTAAGGAAATATAACCCACAAGTCAGAAAATGTTAAGACATGAATGAGGAATGTTATAAGAATGGTTGAAAAGGCTGGGTAGTGGTGGTGCACACCTTTAATCCCAGCACTTGGGAGTCAGAGACAGGCAAATTTCTGAGTTCGAGGCCAGCCTGGTCTACAAAGTGAGTTCTAGGACAGCCAGGGCTACACAGAGAAACCCTGTCTCAAAAAAAAAAAAAAAAAAAACAATAATAAAAGAAAAAGATTTAGATTCATCTTAAAAGATATGAAGCTACTGATAGGAATAAATATTTGAGCATGGGAAATTGGAATGTAAATAAACATAGAACAAAAACTGGGAATATAATAATCTTTATTTTTATTTTAATTTAGATTTATGCAATTACATATACTTCTTAATTTCTGGCTGGATAATGTGTTATATGTTTATGTAATGATAAAAATACATTACTATATGATAACCATTACAATCTTGACAATTAAAAGTAACTTTTGTTTCCAGATGTAATTGTTATCTTTGAGGCTTACTCCTGAACAAGGTCACTTTTTCTCCTTCTTTCTGAACTCTGGCTGTCTGGTTCAGCTCACCAGTTCTGGCTCAAAACTCCTCTCCATGCTAACTGATTCAAACTGGCTTCCCTCGGCTTCTCACTGATCTGTTGTGCTTGGAAAAACCACCTCAGAATTAAATAAATAGAACTGTTTTAATACAAATAAAACTGTTCTGACTGCATGACCTGAACTAATTAACTGCATTCAACAAACCAGAATAGCACTCAACAGAACTGAACTCAATGGAACCTCTGCATTCCCTGAACTCCCCACCCCGTGTCTTGCTCTCTTCTTCCTCTCTCTCTCCCTGTTCTCTTAAATTCTTTCTTTCCTGTCTTGTCTTCAAAAGAATTGGGCATATCCTATCTCTGACTAATTCTGTCAAATCCTTCTTTAATTCATCACTTCATCTGAACTTTAATTAGATGTCACTTTCACACATGGCTGCTTTCTTCTAAAAACTTGCTTTGTCTACATTATTAGAGATTAAAAGTGTATACTAAATGCATGTCTATTTTCTAGACAGAGGGTTTAAGGTGAGTCATCCAGCTGGATCATTCAGACCTAGAAGGTCTTTGCCAGAGCGGGCATGTTGTTGGATTAAAATTCTACATTCACACAGGCCATCTAAATATTTATTAAAATTTCCCTTATGTTTAATGTATATACCCAATTGCAACTAAAACAAATTTCACAAAATAAGTACTTAGAAATACCTGATATTTATGATCTTACACTTGTAAATTTAACATGTCCAGATTGAGTGTAGTGGAAGAAGGGCTACATGTTGCACAGCAGTTTCCTTCTGAGGATTATAAGGCAGGCAGTATCCATCCTTTCATTTCCAGGAGTTATCATTATCCCCTAGTTTTTGGTTTCATCTCTACCATCTCTACAAGGTCAAAATGCTCATATCTTCTAATCTCCTAAAGATGTATCTCTAAGTACATTTTTACCCT
>NW_022196894.1:63893656-63898768 GCF_008632895.1 Mastomys coucha | reverse complement strand
GCAGCCAGCAGGCATAGCACTCAGACCAGGAAGGTGAGAGATTATGCACTCAACCATAAGAACAAAGCATAGACAATGAACTGGAAGCAGGGTGAGACTAGACTCACAAAAACTGCTCCTTGGTCACATATCTCCTCCAACAACTCTCATCAAACAACACGACCTACTGAGGTACAAATGTTCAAATATCTATGCATATGAGAATATTCCTCTTTCAAAACACCATTTTTTTCCATGTCCCCTATAGATTCATGGTTATATCATCATATAAAATGTACTTATTCAAACTTCCAATGTCCCCATAGACTTTAAGTTTAAGACACTGTTTAAAATCCAAAGTCTTGAAGGTCTCTTTTAAATTCGGTTTACCATGGGCCCATGTAAAATCAGAAAGCAAACTGTGGGCTTTCCCCCAACAATGACACAAAATTTATATTGCCACTCTAAAGGATAGGAATGGGGAAAATAGGAAGGAATACTGGACAAAATCAAAACCAAAACAGTCAGGACAAAATTCCTATAGCTCTGTATCTGTTGTCCAAAGATTTAGAGACACTTCCACTCCATCCTTGCTGTCTACAAGATACAGACCTCTCTTAGGAATGCTCCCTTACATTTAACTCTTCTTGGCAAATGTTTGATGGTTCTGTCATGTCCAACATTATAGAAAGTATGTTGAAACCTTGGCTTACTTTCAGAGCTTCTTTCAATGATCTCCTAGGACCACACAAGTTTGCGCAGATACTCCTTGGTTAGTATTGCCTGACTTCTTAGAATTAGCCTTTATAAATGTTGCATATTGGACTGGAGAGATAGCTCAGCAGTTAAGAGCACTGACTGTTCTTCCAAAGATCCTGAGTTCAAATCCCAGTGGTGGTAACCACATGGTGGCTCACAACCATCTATAATGAGATCTGATGCCCTCTTCTGATGCATCTGAAGACAAGTACAGTGTATTTACATGTAATAATAAATACATCTTAAAAAATAAAAAATAAAAAAATAAATGTTGTATATAGTAGTATCATATTGTATTTATATTTATTCCTATTCATGTATATTTATATAATGGCTAAGTAATAGTTTTTACCTTACTATTTGCAAGCAATATATCATTTTCATATTATCAATTGATTTATGGTAATTTGTAATAGGGACTTTCTCATTTTAGATGTAATGGGAAACACTATATACAGTATAAATAATAACTTTTTACTTAAAACATTTTCCAAAACATTTTTTTCAATCACTGCATATATTTGCTATTTTATTATGTTTGGGTATATATCTGAATGGCTTAAGACCTAAGAGCATCTTTGTAATGAATTTAGGGAATGCTAACACAAATTATTTACATTGACCTCACTTTGGCTATAGATGAAAAGAAACAAAGTAGGGCAAAGTAGAAGCAGTTTTAGGACATATTTTCCAGTGGAAGAAGTACTTGTCACTTCTAAATTCTGGGCCATGTGGTCTAGAACCTTGTAGGAGATACAGGGGAAGATAACTGTTGCAATTGGAATGTCTACCAGAGTTTTTAAGCCAAGGTTTTAACACACATTCAGGAATGTGATGTAACCATTTGTTGGTTTGGGACTGTTACTGTTAAGAAAGTTTCCTTTTCATTTCTTTTATCCAAACCTCAGTGATTATAAATAGCAATAAATATATCAGAAATTTTATTTTTTCAATATATAAGTAACTTAACTAGATCTCCAACTTGCAGATGGCACATCATGAGACTTTCCACCATCTATAATTATGTGAGCTAATTTTTCTTTCTTTCTTTCTTTCTTTCTTTCTTTCTTTCTTTCTTTCTTTCTTTCTTTCTTTCCTTTTCTTTTCGTTTTGTCTTTTTTTCTTTTTTCTTTTTTCTTTTTTTTTTTGTGGTTGAGTCCCTGGGAGCTCTGAGGGTACTAGTTAGTTCATATTGTTATTCAACCTAAGGGGCTGCAAACCTTTCAGCTCCTTTGGTCCTTTCTCTAACTCCTTCATTGGGGACCCTGCACTCAGTTCAATGGATGGCTGTGAGCCTCTACATCTGTGTCAGTCAGATACTGTCAGAGCCTCTCAGGAGACAGCTATATCAGGCTGGCTTGCCCTTCCTTCAGTCTCTGCTCCATAGTTAGTCTCTGCAAATCCTTCCATGGGTATTTTGTTCCCCCTTTTAAGAAGGAATGAAATGTTCACATTTTGGTCTCCCTTCTTCTTCAGTTTCTTGTGGTTTGTGGGTTGTTCTTCCTGTATTCCAAACTTCCGGGCTAATAACCACTTATCAGCGAGTACATACCATGTGTGTTCTTTAGTGATTGGGTTACCTCACTCAGGATGATATTCTCCAGATCCATCCATTTCCCTAAGAATTTCATAATTTTATTGTTATTAATAGCTGACTAGTACTCCATTGTGTAGATGTACCACAATTTCTGAATCCATTCCTCTGTTGAGGGACATCTGGGTTGTTTCCAGTTTCTGGCTATTATAAATGGAGCATGTGTCCTTATTACATGTTGAAGCATCTTCTGGGTATATGCCCAGGAGTGGTATAGCTAGGTCCTCAGGTAGAACTATGTCCAATTTCTGGAGGAACCGCCAAACTGATTTCCAGAGTGGTTGTACCAGCTTGTAATCCCACCAGCAATGAAGGAATGTTCCTCTTTCTCCACAACCTCTCCAGCATCTGCTGTCACCTGAGTTTTTTATCCTAGCCATTCTGACTGGTGTGAGGTGAAATCTCAGGGTTGTTTTGATTTGCATTTCCCTGATGACTAAGGATGTTGAGCATTTCTTTAGGTGCTTCTCATCCATTCTATATTCATCAGTTGAGAATTCTTTGTTTAGTTCTGTACCCCATTTTTAATAGGGTCATTTGGTTCTCTGGAGTCTAACTTCTTGAGTTCTTTGTATACATTGGATATTAGCCCTCTATCAGATATAGGATTGGTAAAAATCTTTTCCCAATTTGTTGGTTTCTGTTTTGTCCTATTGACAGTGTCTTTTGCCTTACAGAAGCTTTGCAACTTTATGAGGTCCCATTTGTCAATTCTTGATCTTAGAGCATAAGCTACTTGTGTTCTGTTCAGGAAATTTTCCCCTGTGCCTATGTGTGAGCTAATTTTTCATAGGCACTTCTATATCTATGCTGCATATGTTATCCCTTATATGTATTATGGAATAAATATACAATATTGTATTGCTGTGGCATAATAAATATAATATATAATATATGTAATATTTACATAAGATGTATATTATATAAGATACAGTACAGTATGTATTATGGTATATTTTGAACAAATATTTCATTTTGTGTGATATTTTAAATAAAATGTAAGGTATATATGAGTTTTAATCATGTACTATGTACAAAATTCTATCATTTTTGTTTCTATAGTATGTTAGCAACAATAATGTTTCTAGAAGATTAGAATGGCACCACTGACTTTCTAGATTTTTTACAGATTTCATGAAATAGATTCTCCAAAAAGACCAGTTTTAAAGAAAGCTGGAAACACTTCCAGTACTGAAGAAAGAACTACATATCCATGGCAGGTCTTATAGTATTACATGGAGAATACCTTTGCTTAATAATTTCAATTTATCTTGTATAAGAAAGAAGGAAATATTTGGTTTGTATGCATTAAACTTACTTTTAGAAAACATTTGCCAGATTAATAAACACTGGGGAAAAGGAAAAATGTGTTCTTTGAGTGAGTCTGCTTATTGGCTCTGAGCAGACTTTAGATTATAGGGGATGCCATGTGATTGGCTGGTTGTGCTTAATGTAGCTCGGGAAATAAGGCCAAGAAAATATGGGTTTCAGGCTTTACTTTTGCTCTTTCAAGAAGTATCCTAGATGGAGTATCATCTCCTATGTAAGTGTGATGGAGGTCTTACAGCAGAGCTGATATTACTAACACTCAAACAGTCCTCCTGTGTCTGCCAAAATTATAACACACATTGAATTCTTCACCTCATGAAGTGTCTACGATTAGAGTCAAATACTGGGAATTAATAATGCCTCCCTTAAAATTTAAATGACTTCTGTGAGATGTTTTATTAATTAGTGGACTCAGGGTCCAAAATTATTCCTGAGAATTTTTTTTCTAGAGAAGGAGCACTTCTGATGCAATTGGTCTGGTCATCCCCTAACTGAAGTGGTGTCCTCTCCTACTTTTACTGGTCTTAAATAACCTATTCTGTGAAGTATAAGACTCCACTTCCAGCCAGAAAGGATAAATCTTACATAATGTAAGGAAACCGCACTGAGAAAATGGGAGCAGTTGCCATTCAGGTAATACTGACTCTCCTCAAAGCCAGCCCCGACATCACCTTTAACCTTTCTAATCTACTTAAGTTGCTGCTGGTCTCTAGGTGAAGTATGACTTGTGGAACAAAGGAATGGCTTACACTTTCTAATTTGTAGGCATAGAAACAATGAGACAATGTGTGAATAGTAATGCTAAACATCAAAAATAGGAAGAAACATATAAATTAATTAGATTGAATTTAAATAACATTGGTAGTATATTATATACTTTACATCATCTCATTAACTGGGGTAATACATTCAATGTTCTTGCTTTAGAAATTGTAATGAGCCTTTCTGTTTGCTTGTGTTTATCATATACATTGAAAAATTGTAGGGCAAAGTGAGCGATCTTAAAATTCTTTTTCCTTATTGATTTAAAACGAACCAGACTCCCCAGAGCTCCCAGTGACTAAACTACCAACCAAAGAGTTCACATGGAGGGAGGGACCCATGGCTCCAGCTGCATATGTAGCAGAAGATAGCCTTATCTGGTATCAACGGGAGGAGACCCTTGGTCCTGTGAACACTTAATGCCTCACCATAGGGGAATGTTAGGGAGGTGAAGTGGGAGTGGGTGGGGGAGCACCCTCATAGAAGCAGGAGAAGAGGGTGGGATAGGAGGTTTGTAGAGGGGAAACTGGAAAGGGACATAACATTTGAAATGAACATAAATTAAAAAAAAAATTTAAAAGGTAGAAGACAGGATTGAGAGATATAAGCATATTAAGATCTAGAGACTCTGACAGTACCTGAATAATACAGATGTAGAGGCTCACAGCCATCCATTGAACTGAGTACAG
>NW_022196894.1:63880783-63893427 GCF_008632895.1 Mastomys coucha | reverse complement strand
TAAATAAAGAAAATATCTAATAAAAAAAAAAAAAGATCTAAGTGTTATATGGTCACTTAACAAATAAACTCTCTTGTACAAAAAATGGCCAAAGGATGTAATTCTATTTCTTCTCTGGTAAATAAATTTGTGGACACATATACAGTACTGTCATCATTTTCTGCTGTGGGTCAGAACTCAGTAGGAGCTGAAGCTCCTTGATAGGAGCATGACAGGTAACTGGACGGCAGTCAAAGTAGCATAAGAATTCCCAGAGTAATGCAAAGCTGTGTTGTTGGTTAGGTTATCCTGGTATTCAATTAAACAAATAAAACATATTCATTTCTTCCCTGATCTTTTTGAGAAACATAAATAACCTTCTTGATTGTATATTTTAAAAATTTAAGTTCAAAAATAAACATTCTACTTAAAGATGAGACAACTTACAAAACCGAAATGGCGTATGTCTGATGTCTGATTCTCTTCAAGAATAAGGTTACACATTACTTGAAATTTATACTGTCAATCTATCTCCTAACTTTCAACACCAGGAACTTTTTATCAGGATAGTCATGCCTTGCCTTAGAAGAAAGCAATACTAAGTCCATTTATAGTGACTGGACGTTAACTTCCAACATACATTGATTTGAAGAGAAGCCAAGTATCACTGACATAGCTGCTAGGGTAAAGAAATGGATTTCAAGTGATCAATAAAGCTTGAGTTCTATCTGTATTGTAACATGTGGAGTGAGTTCCTGAAATCATCTTATGGTTTTAATTCAAAACCTATGATGCATAATTAGAATATACAGTAGCTGACAGTTTTCATATTGGCTACTTGAATGTTGAACTTAAAGTAGTCTTAGTTTTTAAGAAAAGACCTTGTACAAAATTCTATAACTGTTTCTTCCTAAGAAAACAGTAGTTAAGCAATAGCACATTCTTTTTTTTCTTTTTTGTTTAAACTTTTATTGCATTATGATGAGAAAAGTTACATGATTTCAATTTATCTGAATTTGTTAACATTTAAAAACATATTTTAATTAAATAGAATTGAATCACATTCTTGTTCCCCTTTTGTACCACAGCTCCTCCCATAGATCCCCCCTTCAATACCTACAATATCTTTTTTGTCATATTCCTTAAAATTTATAAACTATTATAACAATTAAAATAAGTATTATAAAAGTTGTTTGATATAAAACAACAATCAATTTAACAGTCTTATGTAGATGCTCATCTACAGCAATAGTGAAAATACATTTTTCTCAATATAAATTTTAAATAACCCAAACATATTAGCTGTATACTTAAAAATAATACTTGTCTACTAGTATTTTCTTAGATGAACATGAATATATAAAGTCTTTTTGTTTGTTTGTTTTCTATTTAGTAGAGCTTAAAAACTTGGCTCTTACTGTGGTACAAGCCCAAAATAAGAACAATTTTTAGACATTGGGTTTCATTGTAATAAGGCTGTATTTCAATGACCCTCACATCACCAAAGAATTTTACCTCCATTGTAGCTAAGCTGAGAGTTGTTAGTTCTGCTGCACCAAGAAATGAATTTTAGGCTCAATTTTTGGTTACAGACTTCCTGCTATGGTCAAAGCTATTTGACTTGAGTGAGTGACTTCATTCTCAGCCCACAGAGAACAGGTTACATTCATTTAAGAAATGGTGTATGTATTAAGACAGTCTATCCATAAAGTCATTCACCAACTGTTTCAGTGAACAATGGTTCTGCTTGGAGGGTGGCACAGACATTAGGTGAGGGTAAGAATTTGGTTCATTAGGCAATAGCACATTCTGGCAAAGATGAATTCAGCTCATAGAGATCCCATAGTTTTACATAGTAAACATCAACTTCAAAGTAATATTAATAAAACAAAACAAAACCTTGAGATTATATTTAGAATGCTATTTGATTAGGCAAGCTAAAGGCAGATAGCTAGAGAACATCTTGGGAGTCTTTGGACTTTTGTCTGTATTCTACTCTACTGAGATTTAAGCTGCTAGTCTTATACATGTATGCAAATATCCTACTCCCACTCAGCTATATCTTTCTTGAGCCTTTTGCTCTCAATTTGTCATTACCAGGACTCACATGATCTACTACCTTTGCAGTTCACTGGACGTTTGTTTCAATCTGTTGTCATTTCCTCCTATTTGTCTATTAATATGACAAAAAATATGCACTCCTCCATCTCTATTCATTTTCCTTCATTCCATTTCTTTGTTTCTAATGCATGGTAAAAGTGGTCCTTCCATTTGCAGATATAAACTCTGACTCAGTGCAACTCCTTATCTTCAAAGACAATGTAGGCAACCCCAGAGCTATTAAGTGTACTTATTGGTCCCATCAATTCTGAAAAGACACAGAATATAAAGAGGGCTGCTGAGGTGCTCCTGTGAAATGGCAGGCTTTGGCTTATAAGGGGGCACTGAGTAGTCACAGCTCTCAAAGAAAATGAAACATGTCATTTATCAGAAGAAGTTTTTTTTTTTTCTACCAGAAATAAGCAGGGCTAGGAAGATGGATTTCTATTCAATTATTAACAAGTGAATTAATAATGTTTTACTCTCTCTTGCTAATTTGATCAATGCTGCTTAGTGAGTTCCTTTTCCAACACGCCTTCCAAAGGAAAGGAATGTTTTGAGCCCACATGATATGCTAACATTTCCCTGAAGTGGTATTGCTGTGTTTTAATTCTGTGTTTTGCATTGAGGTTGAATGAAAACAGAAAGAATGATGATTTTTCAAAGAGGTCACATGATCTTTTGTTATTAGAGAGAATGGACTACTAAATTTTCTTTCTTTTTTTTTTTTTTTTGGTTTCTTCGAGACAGGGTTTCTCTGTGTAGCCCTGGCTGTCCTGGAACTCTGTAGACCAGGCTGGCCTCAAACTCAGAAATCTGCCTGCCTCTGCCTCCCAAGTGCTGGGATTAAAAGCATGCACTACCACCATCTGGCCTAAATTTTCTTAGAAGGAGCTTTAGATATAGTTTTAATCCTTTTATAATATTATGATTAGCTTACCTATGGAAAGGAGGACACAAATGAATGTTTCTTGGGAAGGTTGTATTAATATATAGCTTGAATATTCAAAGTAAAATTTGGGAAGAATTCTTCTGCAGAAAATTATTGGATTGAAAAACATAGTATTTCATACAGATGAGATTTTTTAAAAAAGAAAAATATATTCATAAGAGACAAGTGATGAATTTTCAGAATACTCTATAAGCAAAATTAAAAGTTTAGACTTTTTTTTTTACTTAGCTGAATGATTGGCAGTGGGCCATTTCCATTCAAACCACCACAGATATCCTTTATAAGCTGTTTCCTTTATTAGTATATACAGGCCTGCTTTATATCTTCTAACTTTGGTTTGAAATCTACTTTATCAAACATAAGGATCACTATGACAACTTGTTTTGTGCTTTCAAATGCTTGTTATATTTCCTTCCATTCATTTCCCCCATCTCTCTGTGATACTGAAACTTGTTTCTTACAGACATCATTAGATCATCTTTTCTAAGCCATTTGGCTAGTCTTCATGTTTTAATTGGACAGTGAAGATCATTTACATATCCAGTTCTGACTGAAAGAGATTTGCTGTAATCTTACTGATTGCTTTTCTGGTTGACTAGATTATTATATAGTTTTTTTTTTCTTTCTCTCTCATCATATTTGATGCTTGATTATTTGAAGAATTGGATATGATTGTTTTCTCCTTCTGGATCACATTCAATCATTTTTTTCCTCTTATGAAATGTAATCCTTCCTGTCCTATAGAGACTTCCATATTTTCTCCTCAATGTGAATTATTTAGGATACAATGTGGGGTATCCTAGGTGTCTCCTATGGGGCTAACTTGGTGGTTAGGAATTGCTTAACTTTATGCTTAGAATCTGAAAATGTTTTTATCTTTCCACCCATTAAAACAAATCTTGGTATGGGACAGATGTCTTGGTTGGCAATTATTAAATTTTAGCCTTTTGGCTACATTGTCCCACACTATGCTGCATTTTAGGGTCTCTGAAGTTATTCTTAAAAGCTTGTCTTTGTGAGTTGTCATCTTACTCTTAGAACAATTAAAACTCCTTCTTTGTGTTCCAGCATTTTTATTATGGCTATAATGTGTCATATCAAGGTTATAATTTGAACATATCTGCTTGGGGTCTAAAATGCTTCTTGTGCTTGAATGTTCACCAGTGTCCCTATAATTTTCTGTTAAACCTTAGTTGATTATATTTTCTATGTCTTTAGTTTTAATCATAGATCTGCTCCTTGAATTCCTGGATATGGTCTATTTTTTATCATTTTCCAACATTAAGAATTGTGACTGTCTTTTTATATTTCACTTTTCAATGTATGAATTCATTATTTCCTAAAATTTACCTTCTCTCCTCGATATTTTTCAGCTTGGTCAAGTGTGCTTATCAAGTTTTTCATTGTGTGTTTTACATGGATCATTAAGTCATTTCTTTCTTTTTCTTTTTTTTTATAAATGGGTTATTTTATTTATTTGCATTTCAAATGTTATCCCCCTTCCCATTTTCCTCTCCACAACCCCCCTGTCCTCTCCCCCATATGCACTGTTTCTATGAGGGTGTTCCCCCATCCATGTACCCACTCCTGGCTCAGTATCCTGGCATTCCTTTTTTTTTTAAGATTTTATTTATTTTATGTATGTAAGTACACCATCACTGTCCTCAGATATTTGGAGTGGAATCCCACTAACAAAGACACAGAAATAGAGATTGATGCAATTAGCAAGAGGTTTTTTTATTAATCCAGCATACTAGAGTCATCTCGCTTTCAGGCAAAGGCGACCCTGAGGGAACAAAAGCTCATACTCTTTATACCTTTTCAAAACAGAGTTTTACGACTTACAATGTGGGTTGATTATCTTTCCCATTGTTCTTTGTTTCCATTGACCTTTGTCCACCAGGAGAGGAGGAGATATCTGTTGCATGTAGAAGGGGTAGGGGGAAATCCACCCCCTCCTGGGGATGTTTCCTGGAACAAGGCATTACTCCCTGCAATTAGAACATCTCCTCGGGATGGGTGTTTGATAAGTAAACTCTTCTGAAGCTCTCTGTCTTTAGGCTTAATGGACATTCCTACCTCCTAGGTATTTTTATGAGGTGTCCCTGTTCACTCAGTTCTTACATTTCCCCCTCTTTCTTGGAAATATCTCAATCTTGAGATTATGTACTCTACTGCTGTAACTCATCTTGGTTCACTTCTTGATATCACTGTCTCAACATCATAATCTGTACGGTACTGACACACTCTCTAATGAAGGCAACTAAACAATTTAGAATGCAGGGGCCAAAGGTAAGTAATAATAGGAGTATAATTAGTGATCCTACAAGTGTAGAGACTAAATTTGTGAACCAAGGGGAGGAATTAAACCAGGCTTCAAACCAGTTCTTGCCTTGAGCTTTCTCTTTTTCTTTGTTCTAAACCTTCTCTAATCTTAGCTAAATTTTCTTTGACTCTTCCTGAGTGATCTATATAAAAACAACACTCTTCTTTTGGTGTGGTACACAGACATTCTTCTTTAAGGAATAGCAGGTCTAATCCTCTTCTATTCTGAAGGACCACCTCTGAGAGGGAGGTCAGGGATTCTTGGAGGTCAGTCAAGGTCTTTTCTATTTTCTTTATATCTAAATCAATGGCAGCTCTCAGCTCTCCATATGCCTTATGTTGTAAGGCCATAGTGGCTGATCCCCTGGCTGCCCCTGCAGCTCCTAAGCCCAACCCCAAAACAACTGCCAGGGTAATCCCCAATTCTCTTTTGTGTCTTATTAAGTTTCCAGCATCAGGGTATCAGTAATTCAGTACATCTTTGTAGGGGTAGTACAGAAGTCTAGGCACTATCTGGACCAAAACACAGAAGTCATGCTTGTTATTTAGAATCTCTAAACTTATGCAGGTTATAATCCCTGAGGCACAGGCCCACCAGCTGTCTAAGGGCAGGAGGAGGTATCAGGTTGGATTCTTTATCAGAGGGTGTGAAACATTACATAGATGTTGATGGGTTTCTTGGACATGACCCACACAAAGGCCTTTTCCAGTAAGAGTTGACAAGGTCAGGTAGACTTGATGGTTCCACCTGCAATGGGAGGCTTCTAAAGAAATTGTAGGCACACCAACACATGCAATACCTTTATAGTAAGGGGGTGCCACATCACAACATAGCCAACACTTTCTAGTCATCTCAGGGTTCATAGCATTGAGTACTCTGAAGGCACTAGTTAGCATATTAAGGATAGGGTTGACACCTAGATCAGATTCTGGAGGCTGTGCATGTACGACCTCTAGAGAGAGTATGATGGTCCCTAACGCAGCAGTTGGTGTGGTTGTTCCTGTTTTAGGTAAAATCTGGGAGGGGACCATGGAAGATCTAGAGGCAGACAGGGAGGGCTCAAGGCTGAATTTGGGCCTAGCAGAGTATAAGGGGTTTCTATCTTAAGCTTAATGGTAAATATCAGCTCATCATCATATTTTTCCTTATAAAACCTAAGTCCCCACTTTTAACCAGTTGTCCACCCAATTGCCTGCTTTCCTGGCCCTGTAAAAGTAATATGGAATGGGTGACACCATGTCCATCCTGCCTTTCCTGCCTCATGATGGCTATAGTTTGCAGCCACCTTTATATAGTCCCAACTGGAAGACAGCTTCCAGTATGTATCACCTGAAGTTCCACAGCCCCAATTTTTACAGAAAAAAATGATCTCGACCTCCACATGTTGGGTTAAGGGAATGCTTTTGGTGGAGTCCAGGGCAAACATAAAAAGTCAGGGTATGGAGTTGACTTCTCTGACTCAGATGTCCGCATCCCCTGAGTGGGTCTAGCCCATTGCTGGCCATGGGGAGAGGGTACTTTGGAAGCAGGCCCTGTAATACCCCTCTATATCCCAGTTAGCTGGAGCCCCAAAGGCCAGTTTGCAGACATCAGGGAACATGTCAGGCCACCACAGGCCTGGGCATAGTGACTTTAGACCTGCTCCATATTATGTCCCTGTGTCCAGTAATTACCATCCAAGTCAGGTTACATGGCTGGTGAGGACTGGCACCAGATGGAATAAAGGGAAGGGAACTAAGTTACAGTCATGACCAATGGGAGTCCTATTTTTAACTATCTTGACCTTCAGCTGGGTATCAGTAGTCTGTGTCCTCCAAGGGAGTAGCTCCAAGTCTGGTGGGGGCAGGTTTAACGTGTGATGAGTGGATCTTTGGTATAAGCCCGTCTACATTCACTGCAGTTGGGGTGGTTAGCAGGATAAGGTCCAGTCCTTTCCAGCGAGGCTCAAGTGTCTGGGCTCAGTGCTGTGTTGTACATAGACTGCGTCTCTGACATGGAACTGATGTGATGTCTCAGGGGGCCCCGACTCATAGGCAGCTGCCAGCTGTGACCAAACTTCTTTCTGTACCACCTGCAGCCTTTTTCAATGTGGCATAAAAGTCATTATTACTATGACAGGTTGGCTCAATAATGTCCCCTAGTAGAGTTAAGGGTGCTGGGGTTCCATACAGGATCTCAAAGGCTGTCAAACTGAAGTGGGAAGGGGTATTTCCAACCCTGAACAGGGCCAGAAGAAGGAGCATCACCCAATTTGCACCAGTCTCTACGGTCAATTTTGCCGAGGCCTCTTTTAGAGTTCTGTTAGCCCTCTCTACCTGTCCTGGGCTCTGAGGTCTATAAATGCAATGAAGTTTCCAATCAATCTCCAAATATTTGGCCACTCCCTGACTTACCTTGGCAACGAAGGCCTGGCCATTATCAGATCCAATTACCTTGGGCACTCCAAATCGGGGGAAATTTTCTTCTAATATATTCTTGACTACTACCTTTGTAGTTTCTTGCTTGGTTGGGAAAGTTTCTACCCATTCTAAGAAGGTATCTATGAAAACTAGAAGATATTTTAGCCATACTTGCATGTTTTTATTTCTGTGAAGTTTGCTTCCCAGTAGACTCCTGGCCAGTCCCCTAGGTACTATTTACCAGGGTGAGTCTTGTTCCTGCAAACATTCACCTTCTGACAAGGTATACAGTTGTGAACCACCTGCTCTACCAGGTGTTTTAGTCCTGGAATATGATACTTAGACCTCAAGGCAGTTTGTCTTAACTTGCTTACCCCTAGATGAGTCCATTGGTGCATTTGCCTGTTCTCTGTTCTCATGGTAGTATTCTTTTACCTGATGGGGTGACCTAGACCCCCTTTCTTTGATCAAAATGATTTTCAGGGTCCTTTGAGATGACCGCCAGGTCTTCAGTGGTGTACTGGAACTTAAAAACCCTCAGGCAATTTGGACTCTCTGGCCACCATCACTTTGGCCGCTCTAGAGGCTGCCACCTTAGCTTCTTGATCTGCTAAATAATTCCCTCGAGCTATTAAGGAATCACCCTTTTGGTGGCCCAGACAGTGAATAATACTCACTTTTGCTGGTTTGTATAAGGCTTCTAGCAGCACCAGAATCTCAGGTTTGTTCTTGATTTCTTTTCCTCTGGAGGTCAGTAATCCACACTGCTGGTAGATGGCGCCATGGACATGGGCCATAGTGAAGGCAGATCTGTTATCTGTGTAGATGTTGACCTTTTGTCTTCTCCTAGCTCAAGAGATTTTGTGAGGGCAATGAGGTTGGCTTTCTGAGCAGAGGTTCCCTCTGGCAGAGTTTGTGCCCATACAACCTATTGTCCATCCATCACAGATGTGCCTGCTCTCCTCTGTCCCTTTTCTAAGTAACTGCTCTCATCCGTGAACCAAGTCTTTTCTGCATTGGCCAAGGGTCAGTCAGACAGGTCTTTGTGCCAGTCATGTGCCTCAGCGAGCACTTGCTGACAGTCATGAATAGGAGGTTCAAGATCAGGGTCTGGGAGAAGGGTGGCTGGATTTAGGCCCATGGGGGGCACAAATGTGATCCTGTCAGAATTGAGTAGTAAAGTCTGATAATGGGTCATTCAGGTGTTGGTGAGCCATCACTGGGGGGCTGGCTGACCACACTCTCTAGGGCATATGGAGTCGATAATACCAGATCTTGTCCCAGAGTCAATTTATCAGCGACTTTAACCAACACTGCAACTGCAGCAACGACCCTCAGACAGGCAGGCCACCTGGAGGTCACAGAGTCTAACCTTTTTGAGAAGTACGCCATGGTCTCAGTTTTTGGGTTAGGACCCCTTTTGCCAAGCCCTTGTTCTCTGCCACATACAGATGGAATGGTTTAGTCACATCAGGGAGACCCAGGGCAGGGGCTGACATGAGGGCCATTTTGATGGTGTCAAAAGCTTCCTGCTCTCTTTCCCCCCACATAAACAGCTGCCTATTCTTGGTGAGAGGATAGAGAGGGGCCACCATCTTGTCGAACCCAGACATCCACAGTGGACAGAAACCTGCTGTGCCCAGGAACTCGCTAACCTGATTCTGACTTGTGGGCGGTGGAATGTGAAACACAGTTTTGTTTTCTGGCATCTGATAGCCATCTCTTCCCTCCCTGAGTAAATACCAGGTAAATGATCTTTTGGTGGCATATCTGGGCTTTCTTGGCTGAGGCACCATAGCCTAACTCTCCCAGTTCCATGAGTAGATGTTTGGTCCCTTCCAAACACAGTTCCTTTCGGGATGCAGCTAAAAGAAGGTCATCTACATATTACAAAAGAATTATCTGGGGATTGCATGTTTGGAAGGCAACTAGATCTTGATGTAGGGAATCATCGAAAATAGTGGGGGAGTTCTTGAAACCCCGAGGCAAGCGGGTCCATGTGAGCTGGCCTGTTATACCTGACAGGCTTTTGAATGGGGTCTTTCCATTCAAAAGCAAAGTATTCTTGGTTCTTAGGGGCCAGTGATAGGCAGAAGAAGGCATTTTTGAGGTCCAGTACAGTATACCAAATCCTAGAGGGAGGCAAGGAGCTCAAAAGGTTATATGGGTTAGGACCATAGAGTAGAGGTCGGACACCCATTTGTTTACTTCCCTGAGGTCCTGGACAGGTCAATAGTCATTAGACCCTGGCTTTCATACTGGGAGGAGGGGAGTATTCCATGTGGACTGGCATCTCCGCAGGATCCCCAGTTGGAGGAAGCATAGGATGTGGGGCCGGATCCCATCTTGGGCTTCTTTGGACATAGGATACTGGCAAATGGTTGCTGGGCTGACCTGGGCCTTTTTAGCTCTACATGGACAGGAGGCTGCTTCTTAGCTTTCCCCATTCCTGCTGTCTTAGCCCAAGCCTGTAGGAAGTTCTGTAACCACCAATCTACATCTTCAGGCCTGCAATCCTTATTCTCAAAGAGTTGATACTCATCTTCTAGTTTCATAGTCAACACCTGGATGGGCTCTGCCTGTCAGCCTCTGACCTGAGGTCCTTCTGGGAGGAAATGGATCTGTGCTCCCATCTTAGTGAGAAGGTCTCTCCCTAACAAGGGGCAAGGGCACTCTGGGCTGACAATGAACGAGTAGGATACCCAGCCCACACCTAGGTCCACTGTTCTTTGAGTAATCCATGAGTATCGTTTGTTTCCAGTGGCCCCCTGGACCCAGAACTTCTTTTTGGAAATTGGCCCATCCAATTGTAGGAGGACTGAATATTCTGCCCCTGTGTCCACCAGAAACTGTGTGGGTTTCCCTTCCACAGTAAGGGGTTACCCTGGGTTCGGGGAAGGGAATCTGAACCCTGTCCCCTCTATTCATTGTCACTGTTTTCTTGAATGGCCAGTTCTATAGGCCCCACTGTCTTTCTGTCTGAGACATAGGGCCCCTTTTTCTTCTTTTTGGGGTAATCTCTCAACCAATGCCCCTTCTCTTTACAGTAAGCACATTGATCCTTGGCCAGGGGTTCTCTTCAGTTGCCAGATACTCTCTTACTAGGTTCTCTTGTTTCTCTAACTACTGAGGCCAAGATTCTGTGAAGATTCCTTTTCTGTCTCTTTTTTCTTTTTAATTCTCTAGTTTCCTATTCTTTCTATTTCTTATCTTCCTTCTCTTCTTTTGTCTCCGAGTTATAAAATACTTTCCCATCCACCTGCACTAACTCTCTCAAAGATTTATCTTGTAACCCATCTAGTTTCTGCAACTTCTTCCTGATATCTTGGCTTGACAGATTGATGAAAAGCAACTGTAACAGGAACCTTATGTTCTTCACTGTTGGGATCACAAGTAGTGAACTGGCAGAAAGCCTCCATGAGCCTCTCTAAGAAAGCTGAGGAAGACTCATTTGTCCCCTGGATCACCTCTCTTACCTTAGCCAAATTAGTGGGGTGTCTTGCTGCCCTCTTTGAGACCTGCCACAAGAGCCTTGTGGAAAACTTTCAGGTACTCTCTACCTTCAGGCATGTTGAAGTCCCAATCTAGTCTGGTCAGAGGAAAACCCTCATCAATATCCACCAGTAGGAGGGAGCGTAGCATCCCAGGTAGCCTCATGGGAAAAAAGGAGAGATTCAATGAGTCAGGCTCTGAGGGTTTTCAGAGAAGGATGGGTTGTGGGTCTTCTAGTTATACAAATCAGCCTCTGAGAATGGCCAGTACTGCAGGGGCTGGTGGCCCTGCTCATCGGGAGGGCCATAGGCCCTGAGGGGCAAAATGTTGATCTGGTCAGGGACCGTTCCTCTCTTGCTTCAGGTCCCATGGGCATGTCCCTCCAATTCCAAGGATGAAGCCTCTGCACTTCTCTCCTCCTCTGGTGGGGCCAAAGGATCAGCAGCCTATGGTGCCAGGGGGTCTTCCAGCTGGACCTACAGGAGTTTGGAGTATGGGTGGGTAGGAAGGAGGAAGGTCCAAGAGGAGAAGTTTGACTTCGGTGTCTTAGTCAGGGTTTCTATTCCTGCACAAACATCATGACCAAGAAGCAAGTTGGGGAGGAAAAGGTTTATTTAGCTTACTTCTACATTGCTGTTTATCACCAAGGAAGTCAGGACTGGAACTCAAGCAGGTCAGGAAGCAGGAACTGATGCAGAGGCCATGGAGAGATGTTCCTTACTGGCTTGCTTCCCCTGGCTTGCTCAGCCTGCTCTCTTATAGAACCCAAGACTTCCAGCCCAGGGATGGCACCACCCACAAGGGCCCTAACCCCTTGATCACTAATTGAGAAAATGCCCCACAGCTGGGTCTCATGGAGGCACTTCCCCAACTGAAGCTCCCTTCTCTGTGATAACTCCAGCCTGTGTCAAGTTGACACACAAAACCAGCCAGTACACTCAGTGTCCAAGAGGACATTCTTTTTGGCTTGGTTCTGTACAACAAGGACAGACACCCATGGATGGACCCAGTGAGGAGGGTTAGATACCAAATCTTCCCAGACCAGGATATACTGGATTTGGTCTGGGTGACTCCCAGGGACTGTTCTAAAGACCCGCTGTTTGACTAACCAAATAGGAGTCAGAGAGAAAGAGCCATTGGTTGGCCACCTGACCTCAAAGGAAGGCCATTCTGAGGCACAAAGAGTCTTCCATTTATGTTTTTTTCACTTCTACTGAGATATTGTGGGCCCTAGACCTAACTTCTGACCAATGTTTAAGAGTCAAACTCAGGGGGTAGACATACCCCCCCCCTGTTCCATGCTATTCAAAAATATCACCAGTCCAAGTCCACACACAAACAAAATGACAGAGATAGACAAACAGAGGCACCCCTGCCACGAGTGCCACAAGCAAAA
>NW_022196894.1:63872011-63880764 GCF_008632895.1 Mastomys coucha | reverse complement strand
AAAAAAAAAAAAAAAAAAAAAAGAACTCGGTAGTGGCCTCCTTGCCACACCCCCAGATGGTGTCCAACCCTTTGATCTGACTTCCCAGACAGAGTCCAGGGCGTCCAAGACTCTCATAGTCTGTGACAACTAGGTATGTCTACCTGCCTCACAAGACTACCTCCAAAAAACTGCTGCAGTCTCACAGATCAGAGATACAGATTCAAAAAGTCAGACAGACACAAAACAACTGTGGTACCTACTAGAGTGTGCAATCCTCAGTGCATGATCCTCTGATCTCCAGTCACCAGTCCCACAAGAGGAGGACCATCCTTGCCAATGCACCAAGATGTTAGATTCAGAGTGGATGTCCCACTCACGAAGACACAGAAACAGAGAACAATGCAATTAACAAGAGATTTTTTTTATTAATCCAGTATACTGGGGTAATCTCGCACTCAGGTAATGGTGACCCTGAGAGACAAAAGCTCATACTCTTTATACCTTTTCAGAACAGAGTGGGTTGATTATCTTTCTCATTGTTCTTTGTTTCCATTGACCTTTGTCCTCCAGGAGAGGAGGAGATACCTGTTACACATAGGAAGGGTGGGAGGAGATCCACCCCCTCCTAGGGATGTTTCCTGTAACTGGGTATTACTCCCCACAAATCTCCTGGGAATAGATGTTTGTTCAGTAAACTCTCCTGAAGCTCTCTGTCTTTAGGCTTAATGGACATTCCTGCCTTCTCGGTATTTTTATGAGGTGTCACTGTTTGCTCAGTTCTTACAGACATGTCAGAAAAAGGCATCAAATCCCATTGCTATGATTGTGAGTCAGCCTCTGCTTACTGAGAATTGAAATCAGGACCTCTGGAAGAGTAGTTAGTACTCTTAACCACTGAACCCATCTCTCTTCCCCAAGTCATTTATTTTTAAAATTTCTTTTTCCCCAGATATTCATTTTTCAATGGATTTCTCATCCTGTTGCTGATGTTTTGCTCAAGATCCTCAGTTGATTTTCTTACTTACTCTTTGGCACTTTTAATATTGTATTTTTCATCTGAACTTTTACTCATATCATCATATTTGCATTTAATAATTGAGAAGTTGTGATCTTTTAAGAGTTTTATTCTGCCTTTCTTACACATACACTTTTGGGTTTTTTTTGTGGTTTAGGACTCTGTTTGGATGACTGTGTCTTCAGGATTTCTTTGGAAGTACTGTTGGTGAGAGCAGCATTCACTGATGGTGTCATCTCCAGCATCACTTGGGTTACTTACTACTGTAAGAACAGTATTCAAACAAACTAGATGGTGAAATGTACTTTAAATTGACTATTATTAACTATTATGCCATAAAATATAATTGTAAATGTATATATTCATTTATGATGAAATGAATGTTTAAAAATCTCTAAGGGTAACAGTATACTGGATTATTAAAAATCTCATGCTAATTGCATTGATCTCTGTCTCTATGTCTTCATGAGTGAGACTCCTACCCTGAATCTAACAACCCACCTAGGAATTCTTCCCATATACAATCACTAAACCCAGACACTATTGTGGATGCCAGCAAGTGCTGGCTAACAGGAGCCTGAATAGCTGTCTCTTGAGAGGTTCTGCCAGTACCTAACTAATATAGAAATGGATGCTCACAACCATCCATTGGACTGAGCACAGGGTCCCCAATGAAGAAGCTAGAGAAAGGACCCAAGGAGCTGAAGGGGTTTGCAGCCCCATAGGAGGAACAACAACATGATCTACCAGTACCCCCAGTGCTCCCAGGGACTAAACCACCAACCAGAGTACACACTGTGGGACTCATAGTTCCAGCTGCATATATAGCAGAGTATGGCCTGTTGGGACATCAATGAGAAGAGAGGACCTTGGTCATGTGAAGGCTCTATGCCCCAGTGTAGGGGAATTCCAGGACCAGGAACTGGGAGAGAGTAGGTTGGTGAGCAGAGGGAGGTGGAGAGGGAATAGGTTTTTTGTTTTTTGTTTTTTTGTGTTTTTTTTTCCCAGAGGGGAAACCAGAAAAGGGGATATGATATCATTTGAAATATAAATAAAGAAATTATCTAATTAAAAAAAAATACTAAACTGTAGTGGCTGGGTGCTCAAGGATGCTATAGTCATTTCCAGTGATTTTCTATTCTTTATGTATCATGAAGTGTCTGACCTCTGTACTTTGGAACCTTGGCTGAGATATGTCCCACCCACTTCAAACACTATACTGTTTGTCTACTTTTAAAGACTACTATCTAGGCTAAGGTTTCTCCCAAGTATGTTGGCAAAAGCAGAGCTACATAGAACACTGAAATGCCCATCTCAGTACTCTGTGTTAAACATTCCAAGGGACATAGAAGAAGGTGTGGCATATCCCCTGGGTCAAGGCTTCACTACCAGCTTCACAACACAAAGAAATCCACAAATTTAGACCTGTGCCCTGACCCCTGGATCAAAGTAACCTGGCTGAGCAGTTATTCTGTTTCTCCACTGTTGCCTGAAATGCTTATAGCTGTTAAAGCCACTTGAATTTGATCTTTAGAGAGCATCTACCTCCAGTACATCCTAGTTTGGTGATTGTTTTGATGAGTTGTTTCCAACTTAGGGCCTAAGGGTGTTTATATCCCGAGGCTTTTTAAATTTGGATCATATCTTGTTTCCAAGGCCACAACAATAACTGAAGTTCAAGATGATATTGCTCTCCCATCTTTTAAAAGTACCAAGATTGTTACCTCCTCCCAGCCAGGAGCTGGCTGTCTTAGACCTTGCATTGCCACAAACACCTGGCTCCCCTGGGGTGAAGCTTCCAGACTTAAACAAAGCCCTTTTTGTTCTTGCCACTTCACTTGTGCTGGCTAACAACTACACCCTTCAGAATTGCTTCACCTTCATTTGAGACCAAGCATCTAGATGCTAATTTGGCCAAAGGGTGCTGGCGGACTTGGGGGGGGGGTTGCTTGCCTACTTGATTTCTCAGTTTGATAATACATTTGGGACTGAAAGCAGAAGCCATGGCTTGGTCTCATTTTTTATTTATTCCTCTTGCCATCCAATTCCCTTAATTTCCTGCAGGCCCCTTCCCCTCTTCCAGAAGACCCATTTGTATGTATCTGCAGGCTACAATGAAGATTGACCTCCCCATTGTTTACTTGATATGCAGTAGTATGTTCATAATAAATCCTAGATGGATGTACACTTGTGAGAACTTTGGCTTGCCCTGTGCTAGGACTGATTGCTTATCCTGAAAGACCCCCAGAGCTGGGAAGACCCTCACTCAAGTCTCGGGATGATGCGACCACCCAATAACTCACAAGAGACCGATCTTGCTACAAGCGCAAGAGGTTTATTTGGGATAGGCCAGTACCGGGGTCGATCTTGTAACCTTGCAGGCCAGAGGAGTTTGACCCTGAACACAAGAAGTGAGGGGTATTTAAAAGGAAAAATCACAAAATAGAGGGGGTGATGGGGTTACCAAGGAAACATAACAAAAAACACTGGAAAATTTCAGAGGGACCCAACCCAAGGTAATCAGTCAGTTAGGAAGGGGAACATATTCCTTCTAGGAACGTAATCTTCATCTATCGGTTGGCAGGGTGGAGAGCCTCATAAACCAGTAAACCTTCATTCCTAGTTCCGTCCTCATTGTGGATCAGTCAGGAGGGGCCCTGAGGCTCTGAGTTAGCCAGGTTCCTGGAACTGGCCAGTCTACATTCCTGGGTGGCTACAGTGGCCCTCCATGCCCTTTTAGGTAAAGGTTATACACCATACATTTCTACTGATACATTTCTATTAAATGCTCTTATTTTAAAATTCTAAAATTCTCCAGCCTTTCATTCCCTTTTAAGCCATGGACACCCAAATTAGATGGATCACCCTATCTCGATTAACCTGATTTCAAATCTTTCTTCACAAGCATGCCCAGAGGCTTGTCTCCTGAGTTCCTTTAGATCCTATAAGGAAACAACATCCGTTAGCATCAGGGCATCCAAGGCCTGTGGTGATGCATGGGCGGGTCCCACAGACCTGTTGCAGGGCAACAGCCACCATATTCCCAGAATCCATTGGGCTCACCTCCCACCTTTACCTGTAGCGGCTATGTCAAAACCCATATATATACGGGGAACATTCCTTCATCTCTCTCTCTCTCTTCCTCCTCTCTTTCCTCGCTACTGCCCCCCTCTCTCCCTCTTAATTAAACCTCTTACACATGGAACTGCTTGGGCCTAGTGTGCGGTATGTCCTAACAAGACTCGCTGTTCTAAAATATCAACATCCCAGATTAGTTCCCTAATAAAAGAAGCCTAGGTAATTGACTTTCTTCTACCGTGTGAGGGCACAGGAGAGAGTTTCCTTGTACAATCAGAAAACAGTACCCTACTGGGCTTCAAGTCTTCCAGGGTCTTCATATGGGAAATCTCAGATTCCAGAAATATGAGAAATAATTCCTTCATGATGGAAACTATTGCGGGCCTGCATACCAGAGGCTTTTCATGGAGATCTCTGGCCCATCCTGGTGCAAGAGTTCTGGCGAAGGGAAATGAGCATGGGCAGGGAAGTGGAAGTCACTTCCACCCCTTCTGCTTCTGCAGTTGGCTTCAGCTCCATCTCTGCTGTCCCCTCCAGGCCATTAACTTACTCTGAGCCACCCTGCACTGAGTCAGGTCGGGCTGGGCTGACCTGACAAGAGGCTGACTATCAAGTGAGGAGTGTGGGGCAGCTTCAGGTTCAGGCAGCATTTCAGGAGAGCAGACCTCTTTCCAAATGTTACAGCTCTTAGAACAAAAGGCTCCGACGATGGAGTAGTTCTTGCACACCTTTAATTCCCTGGATAGGATTTATATACAGTTTTGGGGTTGATTCAGGGTTCAACAGCAGGTACTTCTCATTGGTTTGGACTGAGAGCTTGGGGAAACCTTATTTGCATGTGGGACAGCTTGGTGTTGCCTATATGTGACCGATATCACAGACCTCTCCTGCAGGAGGAGATGTTGTGGGGGGCTGTGAGTGCAACAGGAGCCAGGGGCCCAGGAGGCTTGGTCGAACACCTTCCATCCTGTGCTGGTGGAAATTATCACCCACTGGGTCTCCAGGGTTCCAGACCTTTGCTTGACCAGGACCAGGTTGCCTGCACAGCCCACTGCCCCACAAACTATATCCTTTGAGGTATGTTGTTCTAATACCCTGAGTGTTCAGAATGAGATTTCCTAGGAAGAAGTTGAGCCTACAAACTCTGGCTGATTTAAATTTCAAAAGCCATGGAAACTTTGGAATGTCCCAGGTTCAGTAGCCTAATTACAATTTCTATCTTAGCGTCTGAAAGAATCATTTCTTCCCCACCTTAGTTTAAGACCAAACATCTTGATAACTAAAAGCCTTTGGAATGTATTAACACAATCTTATTCTCCACCAATGGAAGGACCAAGAATGCTATCAGATAACATCTGAAACTGATAGTTGAGAAACACAACCCATCAGTCTTGGTGTAGTCTGCCTCTCTGTCCATTTCCACAATGTATTTTGAAAATGTCTTGATTTAGAACTTTTTTTTTTTTTTGGCTCTTACCACAAAAAAAAAAAACAAACAAAAACAAAAACATTAAACTGATTCCACATTGGGACCCTCTATTTAAGGAGGCCTAAGTCTGTTTCTTGACTACAATATTAATTGTATTATTAGTAAGATCAGTTACAACAAATATTATATACAATAACTAAAATAAAATTTGATACAATAAATATATTAGAAATACACATTGTAGGATGCAATTTGATGGGTATTCTGTTTTTATGAGTGCAGTAAATACAATTAAATTTCAGAGAGCTTCCACTGTAGAATTTTAGTATCTATCATTATAGCACCATGAAGCACCACAAAGCAATGGATGGAATTGTCTGTGGGCCCTGTAAGCAGATCGCATGGGAACATCTCGTTATCTAGTTGATATTCGCTCTCTCTCTCTCTCTCTCTCTCTCTCTCTCTCTCTCTCTCTCTGTCATACTTTATATTATTTTAATTTAAAGGGTTTTAGAATAAAATAATTTTTCTTAAAAAAATAGAAGTTCTTATCATTATTGGACAAATTGTTCAAAATTATATGGCTACTCAGGAGCTGGGATTAGAACTCGTGCTTGACTGGGCCTCTGATCCTGTTTACTACATAAAACAGATATCAAATAAAGCATGTCCTGTAGATGAAAGTGGTTGTTAAGGGACAGAGTTACCTTAAACAGAAAGGAGGAAAGCATGACACTGAACCCCACTAATGCTCCCTAGCTTTTCATAACCAATTACTGAATGTTTATTACCCAGGACTCATGATTTGCAAAGGTTCAGATTCAGAACATTATGGGATATACATTTAAGAAGTTGGTGACAGGAGCTGATCATAGGGCAAGTTTTCAGAGACCAGCTGCTTCAGCTGAAAGTGGGTAGTGGTTTCACAGGTAATTAAGAAACCATTTAGCAGAGTTTGGGGACTGCAGTGAAACCATCACCATAATTCTAAAATGCAAATTTCTTTATATTTTATACATAGGTCATATGAGTGGGAGTAATCAAGAATTCTCAATCCACATAGTTAATGTTACAGTTTTTTCTTTGTTTTAATTAACCTTCTTTACAACACAGAACAAGCTCATCTATCTCAGGAATGTCTTAGGTTACTTGGAGAGAGGAACATAGCGTAGTATGATTCCACCCAACTAATTAGTGGGATAAAATCCATAAAAAATTGCAAGGAATTGCTATAATGTCTAATGAAACCGTTACTCCATACTCAGTGTTAACTTGCCAAAAGATACTTTACTGAGGATTATAAAAAATAATATGGAAATATTAACTCAAAGGAGACAGGTGCTTTAGGAGATGAGGTTACACATAAAAGTAACCACAATGTTAAGTATTTAAAGTGATAAAGGTGATTGCCACTGTAGTCAGAGTAAATGCATTCAGTAATAAAGAGGATAGATGGAGAATTAATTAAATTCGAGTTGAAGGAAGCAAAACAAATTACTAAGGTATTTTGGCATGATTTTTGTAAGATGATACAATTTGTACCAAGACCGATTTGACCTTATAGAAATTACAACTTCAGTCTCCTAATAGGAAAGAAAATATGAGGTGAAAAATGAATTAGGAGTACATGTTTACTGCTGGCACCTCTACTGTGCCATTATACTCCCTAATACAGTATAAGGATTCCTTTCAACAGTGTTTGGAAGCATTAAAAAGAGTACCTACTACTTTAAAAATATTATGTATTGAGACATATGTGTCAAACTCTAACTTATAGATACAAATACTCAGTCTTTAAAAACCCATTTTCTAGTGTACAGAAAAAGAAGGCTTATTTGTAAGGTACTGCCTTTGATGTATAACCAGTATCTCTGATCTCTTTCTCATAATTATTTAATACCACGTGGCTGTGATAATTTATATGTATGAGTGTTTGCATGAATATATAAGTTTACTATATGCTCCTTTAATGTTCTTTGAAAAATAAAGATATTTTACCACAAAAATTTTCTACAATTTCTAGAAATATGCCACAGTAGTTAAGATAATTTGTTACTAATACAGAAGACCAGGATTCATTTCCAGAACCCACATGGTGGATAGCAACTATCAATGATTCCAGTTCCAATGGCTCAATTGTTCTCTACTAACCCCTCTGGGCACTGGACACACATGGCACATCAGCATAGTCACATGTATAAATACATCTAATAAATCTCATGTTAGTTCCATCCCCTTTATCTGCCACAAATCTCTTAGTTAGCCCAACATATTGATTTTATAGCTTTAGCCAATGGATGGGCAATGCACAATGTCCTCTTCATTTCTCTCTGGTTGGCCACTTTTGATCATCTGCAGAGTATTTTCAGTAGGATTTTTGTTATTGTAGGATAGAATAACTGGGTGATGGAAATCTGTCCATAATTCTACCTGCCAGAGTCATAGTAAATAACCTAACTTCTTTCCTTCATTTTCTTCTCTTTCTTTATTTGTTCTCTCTCCATTTTCCTCTTCCTCCCCCTATTCTCCTGTCTCCCCTTCCTGTGTGCCTTCCCTTCCTTCCTTCCTTCCTTCCTTCCTTCCTTCCTTCCTTCCTTCCTTCTTTTCTGCTTCAGAACATAAGTCCTTGCACATATGTTAGACAAACATCCAGCCTGACCTATACACCCAGATGGTAAATCTGATTACTTTTTAAAAGTGTATGTAAACCCTCCTTTAAGTACCACTTCTTATTTCATTGTAATGCTGTATTTTAAAACTAAAATGCTTTAACATAATCTGATTATGAATATTTTTCTCTCAATACAGTCAATCATTCCTAAAGTTTATCTTATCAGGATTTGAGAATCATAGGTTTGATAAGCAATAAAATCCCACTGAGGCCTATGTACTTACTTATAAAAAAAACAATAATATATTTTCTCAACAGCGTGAAAATGGTATTTAAGAAAATAAGTTGGAGAGCTGCCCTCTTCTCTCTGGTGAGTTCCTAAGCCAGGAGCAGCCAGCTGGGAGGCACAGGCCCCACTAGTCACAGGGGAGACACAGGGTGGCAGAGACAGGATTGTCTCAGCTTCCAAGTGACAGAGGTGGAACAGCGACCTTAGCTGCCCCCTTCCCTGCAAGTGGAGGGCCTGCCTCCAGGGACTGCCATGACCCGGAGTCTCCAGTGAGAGCCACGATCTTCTCTCCTGTGAGTTTCTAAGACCAGAGCAGCCAGCTGGGAGGCACAGGCCCCACGAATCTCAG
>NW_022196894.1:63853313-63865804 GCF_008632895.1 Mastomys coucha | reverse complement strand
GCCAGCCTAAATATAGCTATCTCCTGAGAGGCTCTGACAGCACCTGACTAACACAGATGTAGAGGCTTGCAGCCATCCATCGAACTGAGTACAGGGTGCCCAGTGAAGGAGTTGGAGAAAGGACCAATGGAGCTGAAGGGTTTGCAGCCCCTTAGGACGATCAACAATATGAACTATGTAGTACCCTCAGAGCCCCCAGGGTCTCAACCACCAACCAAAGACTGCACATGGAGGGGACTGATTGTTCAGGCAGCATGTGTATAGTAGAGGATTGCAAATTCAATCATCAATAGGAGGAGAGGAGCTCGGCCCTGTGAAAGTTCTGTGCCCCAGTGTAGGGGAATGCCAGGGCCAGAAAGTGGGAGAGGGTGGGGTGGCAGGCATGGGGAAGTGGGAGGAAACAGGGGTTTGTTTTTGTTGTTTTTGTTTGTTTCTTTTTTTTTTTTGGAGGGGAAACTGAGAATGGAGAAATTTACATGTAAATAAAGAAAATAAAAAAAAGAAAAAAAAAGAAAAAAATAAGTTATGACTCTCTTTTTCTTTGATCAATTTACTGTCTTCACTAAGGGCACAAGTTAACTTTAAAGTGCATCTAATTTTGAGTCTATAACAATTTCTGTATCTAAATCCCATGGTTCTTACTAATTTCATCACTGAATTTAATCTATGTTAAAACTCAAAAAATTGATTGATTTATTCAGGACAAAATGTTAGCTACTTAGGACTTGGGCCTTATGTTTATTTACATGCTACAATTTTATTGGAATAAATTATTCATTTTACTCCTTTACTAATCTTACATATCCTATTAGTATTTATTAGAATTGACAAATATTGATAATTATTTATTAGCCTTAGCAACATTTTTTATAAGTGTTTTAAGATTGATAAACTAGTATATTCTTGGCATGCTTCCTTCTTTGGTGCTGATAATGATCAAACTTATTGAATACATTTTGTTCAGTTGACAAGATCACTGAGCCTGACTAAATCTGACAATGATCAACAACATTGAGACTGACCTTGTCACTTATGATGTAACTTTTTAAAGTGATAGATTTACTCTTTTGCTTCAGCTACTTACAAGAATAACAGAAATCCTACTGAGTGTGTCTTACTAGTGCAAAAGTTAGGACATGCAAGACTGAGGAGCAAACCAGGAACCATATGTATGTTTGTGTATGAGTATGTGTATGTGTATATATATATTGATCATATATATATATATATGTGTATATATATATATATATATTGACCATGTTATATTTTATATTTGGGAATATATTAAATCTACTATATATAGTAGATTCCCAAATATAAAATACAACTTGATCAGTCTCTATCTGTATAATGAAACTTGTATGCATATATTTTCAGGGATGACTATTTGATACTGGATAACCAACAGGCATGCTGTTTTCTGGGGAAGTCTATTTCTCTTCCTTTCAACATTTCTTAATTGCCTATAATTTTTTGCCTAGCGTCGAGGCCTTCTATACTTTCCTCTTTCTACATTCACATGCTTATCATTGTTCTTGTTCAGGCCTTATTTAAAAAGACACATTGTTAAGATTTCATGGGTATATGTATATTCTCTTATATTTCTTGGAGGCACAATCTCATAGAAACTCCCTGTGCTTCTGACTCTTGCAATTTTTCTATCTCCTCTTAGACAATAATCCCTGAGACTTATGGACAAGAATTTGTTTTATAGATGTATCCACAACTCTACATTTCAATAGATTTTAGTTTGTCTGTCTTTGCACATTGGTCCAGGAATACTAACTAGGGTGTTGAGGGAATGACGAATGACATACACAAACAGAAGACCTGAGATCATGCCCATTTGGAGAAGCCACAGCATCTTTATTTTAGGTAGTTGAATGAGAGGCATGACTATTATATACAGATGAACAGGTAAGTAAACTATTACATATGAATAACAAAGAAGACAAGGTATTATGTACAAGGTACATTCCTGGCAAGGTGAACAGGAATGTATTCTTAGATAATCTTAATAGAAGCA
Source organism: Mastomys coucha (assembly GCF_008632895.1). Taxonomy (NCBI): domain Eukaryota; kingdom Metazoa; phylum Chordata; class Mammalia; order Rodentia; family Muridae; genus Mastomys; species Mastomys coucha. The sequence goes on along the minus strand of NW_022196894.1, from coordinate 63,863,778 downwards.
GTCTCTGTAGGTAGCAGTCACCAGTTCATAAGTATTCAGGGGTTAGAGAGCTACAGTGGACATTTTTTTCACACACCATCAACATTTGCACTTGAACTCAAGCAAAAGTTTTCTCCCTAGAGTGGTGTTCTATGATAGTTACTGTCTATTGAAAAGAAAAGTTTCCTTAATGAATGGTTAGAATTGCAGTTTTCTGTGTATGTAAGGATAAATATTTAGAAGGTAATTAGAGATTATGCTGGTTTAGTATAGCAGTAGTTGTAGGTTCTCTTCCAAGAGCCATAACTTCACTACCTCTAAGTAGTTGTCTAGGATTCCTGTACCAGACATAATCTCCATCTTACTGAGAAGAAATTAAGTCTAATTAGAAAGCTCTTGTTATAGGTGAGATGTGTAACATCACTGAACACTAAGAGCTATTATACCATACTGGTAGTTGTTCATAGATGCCATACCTAAGGAGGACCACTGGTTGTTCCCTTCTTTGGATGTTCACATAACCAGGAGACAACAATGGAAACTTCAGTAAACTGTGATATTTTGACAGCTCTTGGACAACCTTGAGCAATAACTTAAAAGAGTGCTTTTTATGCCTTGTGTTGGGGACTTTGCTATGTAATCTATGGCTCTGGATGACTGCATTATCAGCCTAAATAGGAAGACTTCATTACACACACTCACACACACACACACACACACACACACACACACACACACACACACCAACGACCCTTCTGGGTCTGGGTTACTTCATTCAAAATGTTGTTAATTTGTTCCTCACTTTACTTGCAACTTTTAAGATTTCACTTTTCTTTATAGCTAAATACAATCCACACAGTATATGTACTGCATTTTTATTGCTTATTCATTGGCTGAAAGACATTTAAATGGTTTCTGTCTCCTACATACTGTGGATAGAATAACAATATCATAGCTAAGCAGGTATTTGTGGAGTAGGAGGTCAAATCCTTTAGGGTTATGACAAGGAGTGGGATAGCTGATTCATAGGGTGATTTATTTCTGTTGTTTTGTTTTTGTTTTGTTTTGTTTTCCAGAGTGGCTGGACCAATTTCTAATCTCACCCACAGTGAATCAGGATTCCTTTCCCCCAATATCCTATCTAGAATTTGCTGTCTGTTATTTTTGCTAATCTTTCTACTTACAGCTGGGATAAGATGAAATCTCAAAATTTGCTTTGTTATCCTTTTTCTTGACACAACAGGGCAAGTGCACACAGGAACTTACAATGGTTTTCATTGCATGCATAAAACCAAGACAGTCTTAAACCCAACTAAAGCATAAGATGGAGAGAGGAGGTAGCCCCAAAGTCTCATCACTAGATGAGGAGCTGCTAGCAATAGATCTGAAGGTTTTAAAAACAAACAAGCAAAAGAATAAAGTTTGGTGGATAAGGAAGAGAGAGTGATACTAGGAAAAGTTGGACAAATATAATCAAAATGTTTATAAAATTCTCAATGAACTAATAAAGGTATACACACACACACACACACACTCACATTGTACTATCTCTTAAACATAAACTCTCAACTTCTTGCTAACATTTAAATTTTTACTATGGACAGCATGATATTATATGGAATATTTACCTTTTTTCCTTCAATATAATTTTCTAACATTTCTTCAGTGATGAGACAGATACTTGTCAGGTCCTAATGTGCTCCTAACTCTTTATATTTAGAGACTGTTTCAACTTCTCTCCCTATTCTTTTCTCTCTCCAACACAAACGGCCATGCATGTCTCTGTTCTCCCAGTTAGTGCTTTATATGCATCTTGATGCCATGGTCTTTAAAAACCTTTCCTGTTGCTAGTGTTCTCCTTCGACTCCATTATTTCATCATCTTACATCTTTATATTTGGTGTATTTTCTTCATAACATTTGTTATATTACCTAAATTACTTGTTTTCTATTTTCCATAAAGGATGTAGCAGACAAGAGGTGGAACTCATTTGTGTCATTAATTATCAAATGCTGGTATCATGACATTCGTACTTAATGAATGGATTCTGAATGTTTTAGTGAAAAAGGCAAACCTTAGATGACCCCCACTCTGGTGCCATGGAGGAGGGACAGGGAACAAGCCTGAGATGAGCACCAGCCTAGCTCTATACAGACCTGGGAGAATCAGAGGCAGGACTTAATGGAGATTACCCTTCCCCGGCACCATAAGAAACAAGAGGCACTTTGCACTCCTTAAACCACTCCTGAGACAATCCTAGACACCCAGAGACCCCGGGTATCTAAGAGGAACAAGTAAGTGATAGAGAAATGTAAGAGAAAGAGAAACAGAAAGACGTGGGCACAATAAAGAGAGGCGGAATTGGATCCTCGAGGGTAGGAAGGAACAGCCTGATGTAAGTAGGTGGAAAAGCCACCTGGGACCACGGTGAGGTCTGGGCCTGTGCTGCCACTAGGGACTACATCTGAGTCCGTGGCCCTGCAGCAGCAGGGGTCTGCTACCACCAAAGATGAGGCACACATTCCAGGTCTAGGCTGCCCCCACACAGTGAGACACTACAGCTTCTACAAGGAGATTTTTTTTTTCTTCTGTTGCGTAGGGAGGGAGTCCTGATGTGAAATACACAAAGAACCAATACAAAATTTAAAAAAGAAAGAAGAAATTAGAGTTATTAAATTCAGAAAAATAATATTCCTAAGTTATTGGATGAAGAGCATATGTGATCAGGAATTAAAGAATCGGTTAGATCTGCGATGTCTGTGATCGATGCTGCTGCCAGAGAGCAGGTTGACGTCCATTTTCTGAGTTGTTGCTGGAAATCATGTTGAAGTCCACAATCTGTGCTGTTGCCAGAAACCATGTGGAAGTTCATGATCTGGGCTCTGGGGCTGTTATAGGCATGGAAGCTTCTGTTACAGTGGCATCAATGATTGCGGACTCATAACCAAGAACCAAGAAACATTGAAGGCTTGCTTCTGTGTCATCGTCCTACAGCGCCCAAGCCTGCCCCGCAACCCCTCGGCAGAGGACACTATTCAGACAGGAAGCTATTGAAGAGCATCCTTATAAACTGAGATAAAGATGTTGAAGTGTGCCTCTTTAGAGTTGATGGTGTCTGACAGGGTGCTGGGAGCAGACTCAGTTTTCTTTTGGCGACTGGGGGTTTGACCAGCCTCCAGTAAGTGTATGGGCAACATAAATTGAACTTGATGAGGTAAGCAGGGGGTGGAAGAGTGGACCTGGAGGAATGGGAAATGGGTGTGATTGGGATACATTGTACAAAACTCAAAAATAATTATACAAATATTATGCTAGGGAAAACAAAAACAAAACAACCAAGTAAGCCTAGGAAATTGAGAATATTTGAGGTACTTTATGAAGAAACCAGCCACCAAATCCTTTCCTTCTCTGTAACTATATGCCTACATTTCAACCCCATTGCTTCTGCTTGGTTTTATGTACTTCACAAGCTTCGCTCCCTGGAGATGGATATACTTTGAGAGAATTTATCGTTTCTCTTCTATCCGTTTAGGCATAGGGATTCGTAGCTCTGACTAAGTAAGAACACAATTACTTCTCCACAATGTTAGAAGCATTTGTGGATAATGGTCATCCTGAGGTAATAAACCTGTAATGCATAAATTATGGTATCACTGCTACAATTTTGTTCATCATAATTGTCGTGACTTTTATATTCTCTTTGGCCTAGATTACCTTTATGTAAGTATGAAAATCTGTAGTCATAGCCTGTCAAGCTTATCACCCTCATCACTAACTTTCCAAAAGTGCAGCTGTCTGGGTGCCACTTCCTCAGGCTTTTGTTGACTTCTCCCATGAGCAACACACACCCACTCACTGTGAAACATATGCTAATCATGCCGCTTAGTTTACTCAACAAAGATTCAGAGCAGCTACCACATGGTAAATTCTAAAAATTCAGTAACTGGTCAAGGTCACTGACTGATGGAGCCAGTCTCCTAATATACTAATTGATCCCTGTAATAAGTGAGGAAAGGGTTATAGAAGTAATAGCTGAGGTTGGACAGATGGCTGCAACTTTTCTGCCATCCACATGGATAGGAAAAATTATAATGACCTCAAAACATCCATTTGAACTATCAATGATCTGTGAACTGATCTCTGCTTTAGTGATAAACTATTATTTCTTCAGAAACATAGTTATGGCCTCTGAGGTTAAACATTTTCTTTGACAAAAGGATGCATAATATAAAATTTATACATCACCCTATGGCATTTTCCAATGCAATCAAGTAGAATCATGCACTCCCCTTCTATAAATTAAAGGATCAAATATAATTCAAAAGTTACTTAGCATGAGTTATTTCTTAAAACAGTCTTAAAGATGTTGCCATTTTCTCCAGCTTTGATGTTTGCAAATATTGCTTCTTAATAAAGCATAACAATTATTTTCGTTGGAGTCTGAATGAACTACATAATAGGCATAAATCAGATAAATGCTCTTTTACCCCTGAGCCCTCTTCAGGGGATACTTATCGATGAAGATCTGAGACAATGGACACACTCCAGTAGCTCATGCATCTTATCTGCTAAATATAGTGGGCAACGGAGTCAAAGATCAATAGAAAGATTAATGGTTTTAATTACCCCTCTGTACCCAGTTGCGGGTAAAATTTTACTGGCTGCTTTCACTGAGGGTAAAACACCACAGTCATCTGCCCAGTAAACCTAATTTGACTTTCTCTCTGGTAAATTGCTCATCGACAATCGTGTAATGAGCCTGCTCTGTGTGTGACTGAGTATGGAGCATGCTTCCACTTCAGATATCAAGGGGAAAAAAAAGCACTATAAAACTGATGAATGACGCATAAACATTTTCTTTATGAAAAAAAAAATCATAGAAAATAAGATAATTTCCAAGCAAAAGTTTTCCAGCTTGAGCCATATGTAGCAAGTTAAAGAGTACCGAATGGATTTTTGTATTTACGAAGCTGCATGAACACTGCTAATAAATACTGACAAATGCCTTCTGAAGATATATGGAATGACTGATGAAATTATTTTCTCTATAGCGAAAGAAAGACAAAGACAAGAAATTTAGTCTACATGAGTAGCTCATGATTATTAATGCTTCAAGAAGAAAACTAGTTAATAGCATGCACATATATTTTTAATTCATATTCAAGAATAATTGGAACTCTGAACATTTTCTAATATTTCTTTCTAAATTATGCCCTGGTATGCCACCACATTAATCAGGATTTTTTTGCAATTAGCACTTCTATAGAGTGAATCAAGACACTACATAATAACTAGAATTTGTCAAAGAAAAAATGATTGGCACATAGCCATAACATTTTATTACTTAAGTTTTAATTTAATTTTGGTGGTGCAAAGGACAGTGTTGTCATGTATTTTTAAAAAGCTATCTCAAAATTATTCATTTTATTACATCTGTCTAACTATAATTTGTGGGTTTTGTCCTTTTCTCTATTAGCATGATTAGAAGGTCCTCAATATAACACTAAATTATTTTGTTACTGTCAAATGTTAATATTCTCTGAATACTAATAACTAGCAAGGTCCTTGTTAAGGGCATAAGTTTCCAGGGGCATTCAGACCAAGAGAGATGAAATTCCAAGGAATTATGTCAACCAGATGCATATATAATCATTCTCATACAGCCATAAAAGGAAACAAAGACATTCCACAGAGCAATTTAATGATTTCCCAAACTGTTGCTTTATTTGCTCAATGAACTGTTTCTGATGTCTCCGAAACTCTCCTTTGTTATCTTAGAATAAGAAACAACTATCTGGAGTGTCATATTCCATGAAAGCAAAATTTTAATTAGGATTCAGGTACAAAATATTTACCAAGGCTTAGTTCTCATATGAATAAGGAAAAATGTCACAACCGATGAGAAGAAAATACACCAATGCAAAGCAAACCTTCAAAGTTAGCTACAGTTCTGGAAAGATTTGTGACAATAATTTTCTTCTGTGATTTCTGTCTATCTTATAGCCTGGTTTTGTTCAATCATCAAATGTGTGCTTTCTGAGGAAGTGCCTACCCTTGGGTTTAAACCATGAAGGATATAAATAGTGGTATAAGTCTCTTGATAATATTTCTGCCAGCTGGGAAAATGGTCCTTACTTGGGAGTCTGAATGGTGCTTTCTTCACAGTCCACCATTTGGAGTGTCCAAAGGCATTTCCCTCCCCTGGTTCAGATAAGAGTTTCATAAGCATTTCAATGGATTGCCAGTGTTGAAGGTAAACAAAAAAGCAGAAAGCGTCAAGATGGATAACAGCCATAATTTCAAAAATTGGTTTTGTCACTACACTGGGTTCTTATCACTATGTTTGCTCTAGATTCTATGACTGTGTTCTTAGTCTATTTAAGTGAGAGAGGGAGAGAGTCAGAAACAGACACAGATGGTGAGGCAGAGAAAGAGAGTGTATGTAATGGGTATGCACAATTATGAAGGCTAATAATTCATATTTTATGCCATCTGTAAACTGAACAATAAGGAGTACTACTGGTCCAAAAATCTGAGAGTTCAACAACCAGAAACTCTAATACTCCAATAGAAGTAGATAGATGTCCCAGCTCAGAAAAAGAGAATCATGCAGTCACACCTGTATTAATCGAACCCTCAATGGATGAAATAATGGACATTTTATGCTGCCCAAAGCATATTTTGCATATTTAGTCTATTAATCAAAATGCTAATTTCTTTTGGAGGCTTCCTTACAGACGTTCAGAGAATTAATGTGTTTCTCTTTTCATCTACTTAAGCATCACAGTAAACTTGACATGGAAAATTGACCATTACAAACAAGAAAATTGAGTTCTTCCTTCTTATAAGATCTGAGCCTTCTTGCCATCAGTAATTCCCTCCCCAAACTGTTGCTTACGACAGGGCAAGAGAAAACCAAATCTGATATCCCATATTATTCCTACTTCCATTACACTGAACTAATATTACCTATACTAATGCACAAACATATGCCATCAAATGATGAGTCATTCATGCTTCTGATAGCAAGAAACAATAATAAAGATAGTTTTATTTCAGTGTGTCATTCTTTGTTTCCTGTCCTGGTATTTTGGGTATCATTACTCTTAGATCCTTATTCTATGCTGGCAAGGCTGTGTGTGTGTGTGTGTGTGTGTGTGTAACAGATTTGAAAAAGGAAGAGATACAATAGCAAGATTTTAATAAAAACAAAAACAAACCAAAAAAGAAAGAAACAAAACCCAAGAAAACAAGTGATTAAAACATCATAATTTCAGCATACATGAGGCAAAAAGCATTTGATGGCATGCACATTTTTTCATGGCCAAAGCTTTCAAAAATGCACATATAGAAGAAATAAAGCACAATAAAGGTCATTTAGAAAAAAGCTTGCAGGTGTCCTCATGCTCAATCATGAGCAGCTGAAAGCTTTTTACCTACTACAACAAGAAAAACACTTCTGTTTAGAATACACAAAAACAAAAATTAAAAAAAAAACATAAATAATAGCAAATGAGTAAAACCCTCTTACCCAACAAGTAGTTAAAGAGGAGTTAAGTCTTTTTGTTCTTTTTGCAATGATTTTACTTTAGGTATCAAAACTCATAAACCCTTTACTGATAAAATTCTTAATGAGCAAGCCAAGTGAAGATTTGATATACAAATTAACTTTTATAATGTACATACTACCTGTCTTAGGGTTTTACAGATTCAAATAGACACCAGGACCAAGGTAACTTTTATAGGGACAACATTTAATTGGGGCTGGCTTACAGATTCAGAGTTTCAGTCCAGTGTCATCAAGGTAGGAACATTGCAGCATCCAGTTAGGCATGGTATAGGAGGAGCTGAGAGTTCTACATCTTCATCTGAAGGCTGCTAGGAGAATATTGGCTTCTAGGTAGCTAGAATGAGGATTTGAAGCCTGCACCCTCAGTGAAACACCTACTCTAGCAGGGCCAAATCTTCTGATAGTACCATTCCCTGGGCTGAGAATATACAAGATATTTCCCCCCAAAAGTCCCTTTTTCATTTTATTTTTTCATATGTGAACACAGTTGTTCATACTTTCCTGGATTGTCACATAGGCAGACCAGAGACCACAATATGTACATGCCTGAGGGTAACTTTTTGTTATAATATTTAGAACTGTGTCACGTTTAGGGTTTTGTTTCAAGTTAGAGTTTGTCGTCACTTGAACACATGTGTTTTTAATAAAAAATCAATGACCTTTCTTAAAAAAACAGTCCTGTTTTTTAACATTTTGAAACAGCTTTAAGTAATCTCTGCAATGAATGTGGTTTATTTGAGGCTGCGGACACAGTTCTTCATTCTTTTTGGGCTCATGGCTTAATCCACAGACAACAAAATATGTATACCTGTGAATAAATTGTTGTCCTAATGTCTAGAATTGTGTTATGTTTAGGGTTTTGTTTGAAGTTAGAGATTTGTTTCTTCACTTGACCACATGTGTTTTTGATAAGAAATCAACGAGCCTTCTAAAAAAAAAAAAGTTGGGGAAATAGAGTATGTAGTCCAAACCATAGACTTGGAACCTTGGCTCACATGATCTGTGGAATGCAACCAAATTTAAAAAAGAAAGAAAGAATTAAAGGTTTACATAACATGAGAGTCTTTGGAACCATAGTTTTTTTTTTTTTTCACATTGATCTGAGCGATGTGTTTTTGATATGACTCCAAAAGCCCAAGAAATGAAAAGTAAAAATTGATAGAGTGTAGAATTCCTATTGATGTTTCTGAATGGCTTGAAGAGATCTAGCAAAAACACAGTCCATGAACAGGAAACTAGAACTGACCAAAGTTTTGAACTCAAAATATATGAAACTGATTCAATCACATAGAAGGAAATATAGGGTTGAAAAAGACTTAAAGAGATGATTCTCAAAAGAAAAAAAAAAACTAACAAATATTTGCTCCCCCTTCCCAAATAACAACAATAAAATGTTCAACATTATTACTACATGACTGGACATGAAGGAAGTGGTAATAAAGACACAATGGGATGAATTCCACATCACTAAGAATGGTTAGCAGGCATTGAGGCCATAGAAATTGAGAAACAACTTTTTTACAAAAAAATTAGATTTCATAAATTAATGATAATATCAGAATGAAGTAAATGTGAAAAATGTCTATCGACAAGCTTTTCTTTGGATATAATAGTTACTAGAACTTAGTATTAGAGATATGAAAGGGTTAGTTAGCTTATGTGAACTTAAACAAGAACCACATTGAGAGAGGAAACCTTAACAGAGAAATAGTTTATATCACATTGGACTGTGGGCATGACTGTGCTGTATTTTCTTCATTAATGATTGATGAGGGAGGGCCCAAACCATGATGGGCAATATCATGCCTGTTCAGCTAGATCTATGCTGTATAAGAGCAAAGCAAGCAGGTTGTGTAAGGCAAGTAACTATGTATATCTTTTAATGGTCCTTGTTTTAGATTCTTTCTCCAGGTTCATGCATTGAAAACCTTGACTTCCTGGATGATGAAATGTAACATCTAATCAAAATAATCCTCTTGCCTATCAAGTTGCTCTTGGTACCCACTTTCACAGTAATGGAAGAAAATTAGGATAGTATGAAAGTAAATGAAATATAAGTGTACTACCAGAGGACCCAGCTATACCACTCCTGGCATATACTCAGAAGATGCTCCAACATGTAATAAGGGCACATGTTGCTGTCCAGCAGCAACGTTAAAACAGTGGGTTACCTGGAATATGGAGTTAGAAGGAAATAGGAGGGGATAAAAAGAGATAGGAGGAAACAGGGTGGCCAAAATTATACCTACCCATGAGGAAGGTACTTTAAAAACATTAGACAGGAGCATTTATCACTCAGCCATCTTGAACCTTTAATGTCCCTCCTTTGTTCCCCCAACAGGTATAATACCTGAGGCAAAACCACTCCCCCCAAGTACGTCAGCATGCCAGTCCAATCAGCGACTTCCTTTTTTCTCTGTGGAGGTGGAGCTTCCAAATGTAACTGGAACCAGGTTGGAGGCGTGGCAAATAGCAGAAGGTGGGCAGAGAGGTGTGGTTATGAGAGGCAGGCCTCAAACCAGGAGGGTAACAGGCACATGCTCCACTATGTTCATAGCAGCCTTATTTCTAATACCCAGAAACTAAAAACAACCACATGTCCCTCAACAGAGGAATGGATATAGAAAATGTGGTACATCTACACATGGAGTACTACTTAGGTATTAAAAACAGTGAATTTATGAAATTCTTAAGGAAATTAAATTGATGGATCTGGAGAATATCATCCTGAGTGAAGTAACCCAATCACAAAAGAACACACATGGTATGCATTCTCTAATTAGTGGATATTAGCCCAGAAGATCGGAATACACAAAGTACAATCCATAAACCACAAGAAACTTAAGGAGAAGGAAGATCAAAGTGTGGATACTTTGTTCCTTCTTAAAAGGGGTAACAAAATACCCATGAAAGGAG
>NW_022196894.1:63850639-63853223 GCF_008632895.1 Mastomys coucha | reverse complement strand
TGAAGGAAGGACAATCCAGAGACTGCTCCACCTGGGAATCCTTCCCATATTCAATCATCAAATCCAGAAACTATTGTGGATGCCATCGAGTACTGGCTGATAGGAGCCTGATACAGCTGTTTCCTGAGAGGTTCTGACAGTACCCGACTAATACAGAAGTAGAGGTTCACAGCCATCCATTGGACTGAGTACAGAGTCCCCAATGAAGGAGCTAGAGAAAGGACCCAAGGAGCTGAAGGGTTTCCAGCCCCTTAGCATGAACAACAATAAACTAACTAGCACCCTCAGAGCTCCCAGGGACTAAACCACCAACCAAATAGTACACATGGTGGGACTAATGGCTCCAGCAGCATATGTAGCAGAGGATGGCGAAGTCGGTCTTCAATGTGAAGAGAGGCCCTTGGCACTGTGAAAGTTCTATGCCACAGTGTAGGGGAGTGCCAGGCCCAGGAAGCAGGAGAGGGTAGGTTGGTGAGCAGGGGGAGGGGGGAGGGAACAGGAGATTTTTTTTGTTTTTGTTTTTGTTTTATTTTATTTTATTTTAAATTTTTGGAGGGGAAACTGGGAAAGGAGATATCGTATGACATGCAAATAAAGAAAAATCTAATAAAAAAGAAAGAAAGATAGATAGAAAGAAATGGCAAAAAAGAAATATGTGTATAGAGAGCCAAGAAAAAGTACAATATGAAGCTAAAACTCAATTTTGAAATTAATATAATGGAATACAGTCATTGTCTTATATAAAAAATGAAATATATGTAGGGGGCTAGGTCCAGTCCATACATGCTGATACATCCATACTGTGATGTTCAGTATCTGGGAGCTATAGTTGGGTTGCAGGTCTTCTTGTGGCATCCTTGACCCCTCTGGCTCCCTCTATCTTTCCCCCGACTCTTCCCCAATCTCCACATGATGTTTCACTATGGATCTCTGTGGGACTGTGAAAGGCAGCCTGGTTTCTGGTTGAGCTAGGTTTGAAACCCAGGTGACCCTGCAGGTGACCCTACGAGGAACGGTAGGCGTTTTGCCACACTCCTAGACACCAAGTCCCTGACACCCTAACCAGAGCTTGCTCCCCTCTTTTCCCCTTTGAACCTGTGTTAGATCCAGCCTGTGGGTGCCCACTCAGTTCTCAGCTCTTCCGCAGCATCCAATGGTAGCTCGGGTGCCCAAGAGTCTGAGAACCTGACTTCCCAGCCTCCATGCAGGTCCAGGAACCCCCACCCCCGCCCCACCTCAGGAGCCTGTGGCTTCCCATAGCCTGATGCTCACCAGGTGCTGGTATGAGGGAAGCACAGTCAAAACTTTCGCATCCTCCTCCACCAGCAGCCGAGCTCTGGGGCGGACGGGGGTCACCTTTTCACCCACAGATCTCCATCTGTTTCCATCAGCTGTTAGCTAAAGTCTCTCATGACTGTGCTAGGCTCCTGTCTGCAAGTATAGTAGAGAATCACTAAGAGTATCAGTGCTTGGCTCTCTCCCGTGGGGTTTCAAGCTGGGCAAATCATTGGTTGACCATTCTCTCAATCCCTGCTCCATCTTTATTCCTGCATATCGGGTAGGCAGGGCACATTTAGGGTCAAAGGTTTTGTGGGTGGGTTGGTGGCCCCCTCTCTCTATTGGAAGTCCTGCTTGGCTACAAGAGGTGACCACAGACTCTGTGTCTCCAGCTTCTAGGAGTCTCAACTAGGGTCATACCCATATCCTCCTATGAGCCACCCCTGTTCCAGGTCTCTGGCTTGTCCCAGAGAAGCTCCCCCTACCAGTCCTCCCACCCTCAACTTAGCTCTCCCCATACCTGATCCCTATCCCTGTTCCTCTCCCCTGCCTTCTTTCTATCCCAACCAATTCCCTCTTTTCTGTCCAATTTCCTTGTCTATCTTACACATATATAACTGATGTACACCTTGGACTTCATGTAGGTGTTAGCATCCAGAACCTGCCTGCAGCAGATATGTGGGCGGGTCCACAGACCTGTCGCCAGGGCAACGGTGACCATATTCCCAGAATCCATTGGGTTTAGCTCCCACCTTTACCTGGACTGCTACGTCAGGACATATATATGGGTACTCCATCTTTCTCTCTCTATCTTCTCTCTCCCCTCTCTCTCTCCCTTCACGTGCCGCGGTCCTCACTCCCCCCCCCCTCCTAATTAAACTTCCAAAAACACAGAGCTGCTTGCATCTGGTGTCTGTGGACGCGCCGCTGCGAGCCAAACCTATCATCGGTGCCGATACCGGGAGCGGTTTGAGTCCACTGCCGGTCCACTGGCAGAGCAGACGCGGGCACGACCACGTGGGGCGGCCACCGCTGCCGCCGCCGCCGCCGCTGCTGCCGCCGCCGCCGCTGCCGCTGCCACCCCACCACCGCTGCTGCCGGGCTGTGTCCCGCCCACCTCCACCTGGTCTGCCGCAGCCACGTGGAAACAGCCGCACCGCATCCTGCCTGCCAGCAGCGGCCAGGACCCTGCACGGGGGAGCTCGGCCGGCCCGGGGCGACTAGGGCCAGGCGGGAGCCTGCTCCTGCCTAGTTTCATCCTGTTCCCAGCACACTCACCGCTGCAAGCTGCAAGCGGCTGCTATCG
>NW_022196894.1:63794074-63845392 GCF_008632895.1 Mastomys coucha | reverse complement strand
CTTCCAAAAACACAGAGCTGCTTGTATCTGGTGTCTGTGGACGCGCCGCTGCGAGCCAAACCTATCAGTAGGTCCTCCAATAACGGGAGCTAGGGATTCTCTGTACACTGCCTTTGAATCGCCTTCCCCTAGCTGGGCTACCTTGTCTGGCCTCTGGGACAAGGGGAGAGGTTGTGCTTAGTCCTGATGAGATTTGATGTGCCAGGTGGGTTAGTATAGGGGTCGGGGGATAGAACAGGGAGGAGGAAGGGCTGCAATCCAAATGTAAAGTGAATAAAAAATAAATTAATTGGAAAAAATAACAAATAAATAAAAATTAATTTTTGTTTTGCAAAAGAAAAAAGAAGGTAAAGAATTTAAACAATGAATGATATTAGCACTAAAACACTAATAAGCATTCATATGTAAGTAGAAATATCTACAGCAATATACAATAGACTAAATAAATTTTAGATTTTTGATAAAAATAAAAAATTCACAAATGGTTATTACTTCTGTAATGTTAAAAATCTTCATAACTAACCAACAGTCTTAAGAAAACACACACACACACACTGTCAGGTTTTAAATTAGAGCAGGAGAAATGTGTCAGTTAACTTTTATTCCATAATAAATCATGGTGAAAATATTATTGTCAATTTTTATTGGGCTTATTTGAGATGGCTTATCTCAGGGAACAACTCGGGATGCTGAGTGCTGGATTATACATTCACAGAAAGCTAGGCATTGACTTTTTCATTTCTGTGTCTGAGAGTGATGGAGGTAACTTTTCCTATCGTGTTCCAGTTAGGTGGACCACTCTGATAGGTCCACACTTTTCAATGTTTGAATAACTAGAAATGGACCACTTACATAATGAAGAGTTTTATTCATTATACAAAGTCACAGGTTAATCACATTCAGTATCACCCTCTTGGAAAGATCAAAGTAAGCATTTGATCACATATTTTCAAACCATGGCCCAGTAAAATGGAACTAATAATACCCATACAAATTTTCTATCCAAATAAATAAATAAACCACCTCCTAAGTCTGACCCAGCTGGCACCTATCTATAAGAGATAATAACGTTCATGCTGCAATGGAGTATACTATGTAGGAGCAGGAATTCTTTTGGTGATACAGCCCAGAATGCTAAATAATCCAACATTGTGGTGATGTTGTGAAGTAGGACAGAAGGATAAAATTTTAAGATGAGCAAAGACAATGCTTGGTGGTTATGTGTTATTCTATGCCTATGAGATATATATGATATTTCTTCTCTTAAATATTTTTCTCTAGGTATGTACATATTACTCATTTAATTATACATGCACATATAAATATCTATGTGTATTATCTTTTCCTGATACCATAAGAATGTATATACCATGTTGAAATAAACATAGGGGTTTCATATAGTAAAGCCTTATTAGACTTCATTACAATGAAATTTCATTCTACTTTATGTATCAGATACAAATTGTATATTTTTTAAATGATTTATATCATATTCAAAGACCTTTGCATTTAAGCCAAATCAGAGTCAGAACTGAGAAACATTCATTGTAACCTAGACAGTCACTAAACTAATAATAACACTCACATTCATGTGTTAGCATGACTTCATTACTACATTTTATGTTCTCAGAGATATCATCTTTACTAATTAGATGACAAGTGTAAACAAAAATAGGCACATTCTATAACAAGAAGTATAATCTTATTAATAAAGTCTTATTTGAGTCAAACATGACATCAAGTATCTGTTCTAATAAAACACTTTTACTTAATATCTTATATCATTTAAAATCTAAGGAGTACATATGAATTTACATAGTTATAGATAATTAACAATTCATTTAAATCTGCCATTCATTTATCTATCACATACATTATCACATGGAGTGGATCCAGAGGGGAGGGGAAGTGTGAAGGAATTGGGAGGGGGAGGGGGGGAAACTACAATCAGGATATATTGTATGAGAAAAAAAATCTATATTCAAGAAAAGAAAAAAAATTTAAAAGTAAGAAGTTATAATCTCTTAAATCCCTTGTTTTTTCTTCAAGTCATTTAAAGGAAGCAGAGTGAAACAAAAGATATGTACATATTTACATTCTACATTCATACTTTTTGTGGTGTGGGTTTTTTAAGTAGATGAATAATTTCATATTCATTCATCCATGGAGTTTGCTAACTAGGGAATGACTTAAAACTCTGTTGGGCTGTTTTATTCTGGCTAAGTAAGTAATATATCTTAAAACAGTTTAAGTTACTCTTTGAAAAAAAAATAGCAAAATATCATTGAGCCAATGGTATGACTCAGCAGGTAAAAGAATTCACAGCCAAGACTGATAATCTGAGTTCAATCCCCAGGACTCACACAGCACATACCTGTACCCATGTGCGTACACACACACACACACACACACACACACACACACACACACGCACACACACACCCCCCACACACACAAATGGCATAACAACTCACATGGACTGAAATACTACTGTGCACAAGTACTACTCATGGGTTAATAATAGTAAATTTAAAATAGGATCTCAACAAAATGTGTACACACAACCTTTCAGGCTTCATTAGTACTAGATAGAGCATTATGCATAGGGTAAGAATTTGGACCCCATAGCAAGATTATCATTATAACACTTGTTATAACACATGATACAGGGACTTAAAGGTGACAAGCAGAATGAACATGATGATGGCATCTTGCTAATATGTGAAGCAAAAATATTTAAACACAACAGTTTTTGTTCTTGTTTATTCTGTTTTAATTCTTGCAGATACAAACATGTTTGCAATGAGTTGAAACATTATGTCATAAAGATATTGCTCATGACTGCGGGCAAAGCCTTTTTTTTTTTCCTTTTTTCTTTCATTTTTTTTAGGCATAATCTAAAATAAGGATTCCTTATTAATAGGTGAATTGACTTCAAAAAGGAAGTTTTTGCCTGTTCTCTTTTCATTATTCCATATCACCTGGAGAAAATGGGACTTAATAGACTAGTCTGTCAAATAAAGCATTTTGATCACAGACCCAGTCACAGAGATTTGCATCTGCTTGAGACACATTTGGAGAGCAATCTCAAGGGTCAGCGATTAAGGTCAAACAGAGAAAGAGATAGTAAGTGACCTCTGGACACTGCCACTTGCATGATATTAAACACTGTGAGTGACAAAGAACTAAACTCTTTAATATTTATTGAAAATGCGGTAGATAGTCTCTCTCTAACATTCCAGCCTTCTTGATAAAGATGCTGTTGCTGGTTTGAGTTTAACTGGGGATATCATAAAGTAAAATGAAAAAGCCAATAAATAATCAAGACAATTGAGAGCCAGGAGAAAGTCAGCAAATTTTGGTCATATGATATTTGGATTGATAGTGGAATTGTAACAGTCAAAAGTTAGATTAATTAGAATGACAATAACACTAGAATTCTAAGTGTTGCAGTAACCAGGGTTTGATGAGTGCCACTGGGCATTAAGCTTGTATCTCCTTTAGGGCATCAGTAGGGAACAGCAATGTGTATGAGTTCTGACAAAGACAAATTATACATTTGATAAGACTATGGTAAGCCACCAAGCATAAGAATTTAACCTCACTGCTTTTCTAAAGGTAATCTTCTCTCTTTAGGGAGAGCTTAGGAGAATGGAAGATGGTACCCAAGGGGAGTAACTGTCCAAGTTGTACAATTTACCACTAGATTCCAATTTTGTACTAAAGATTTTAAAATTTCTACAAAATTAGGCAAAATCATCCAATTCTTTTTTTGTTTGTTTTAGATAACAGAATTAAACATACATCTATCCTTTTCCTCAGAAATTTTCTGTATCTTCCAAAACTCGGGGCAAATATATTACTTTATAAGGAAGCAATTTTTGGAAAAATAGAAGGATATGCAAATAATTATTAATTCAATTAATACCTCGACAATATTTTCATCATAGACCAATGAAATAGCTAAATGAAAAGCAGATTTTGGCCCACAACCCCTTCAGTTCAGCAGCCTCTTTCCTAAGTTCAATATCAGGTGTGTCTGCAAGCTGAACATTTGAATATATGTAAATGAATTCTAATTTGAATATGGAAATGATCACAAAGGAAAGGAGTAGAGAATGGAAGGAGAAGATTTTCTTAAGTTAGGTGCTGTGCATGGAAAGCCTCAGATAGTAGGTACTGGAGAATACTTTTAGTGAACAGGAGAATGCTCTCAGGAGTGAGCAATAAAAGCAGGAAAAGATAGAGGTGGGAAAACCAAAATATTTTCTAGCTAGATCTTGCTTCTGCTTTATCCTCTAAGTGACTTAGTGTGTAAACTGTCACACATTTTCTGTCACACACTGAATCATTCATGTCACAATCTGTGCCAATGAGCTTGGGCTCCTCACTGCCTCCTTCCAGAAGAGAACTGACTTCAGAGTTGAGAGCTGGGGGAGGATTAGTGGCCCCATTTGGGGAGATGTTGGTGGATATCAAAATTATTATAAGACACCTAATTTTGGAAACCATAATTTTCTGTTTTGTCAACAGAAATACAGTAACGGGAAAGAGGGTAAGTTTTTATAGAAGAAATAATGCATCTGTCTGAACTGATCTTAATGGGGAATTATAAACCATTCTACTGTTTGCAAAAACAGTCTGCTCACCAACCTTCACTAATCCCCAATTCTAAGAAGGATGTGATGGTGGCATTTAATGGGTGGGAAGTGTTATTTGCACGCATTGACGCCTCCTTGGAAGTGGCATTAATATCCTTTGAACTCAGTTGTCATTTTTTCACACTTATCATTTGCATTAAAGTTGCTATGGCCTATATTGGTAGCTTTTGTTTGCTTTTCTGTAAGCATCATATGACCTCAATATTAAAATAATCTATGTTTATTGAAACTAGATTTAGTGGTTACATACCTGTAATCCAGAACCTGCAGGACAGAGCTATGGAGGTCAGCAGTTCAATCCTCAGCTTCATAGTGAGCGTCAGACTAGTTACAGGCAGATGAGACTGTAACTGAAGAATCACACACACACACACACACACACACACACACACAGAGAAAGAGAGAGAGAGAGAGAGAGAGAGACAGAGACAGAGACAGAGACAGAGAGACAGAGAGAAAGAGAGAGAGAGAGAGAGACAGAGACAGAGAGACAGAGGCAGACAGAGGCAGAGAGACAGACAGAGAGGAGGAAGGGAGGGAAGGAGGGAGAGAGGGAGAGAGGGAGAGAGGAAGAGAGAGAAGGACAGAGGCAGAGAGAGGCAGAGAGAGGCAGAGAGACAGACAGAGAGGAGGAAGGGAGAGAAGGAGGGAGAGAGGGCGAGAGAGAAGGGGTGCACAACAACAAAAACATTTCTCAGTTAGAAGCCATAATGTTCTTTGTTCCATCTTTTATTGGCCAGCAAAATAGATTTAAAAAAAAAAAAAAGACTACAGCCAATAAATTCTATTAAGTATATACTTCAGGGAGTCTAGTAAACCCCAAGTCTAGCTGCCGAAAACACCACACATTTAGTATCTTACAATTTCTGTGGGGCCAGGTTCTTCTTCTCTTTGTTTTCTTCTTCAGGATTTCTTAGAAAATTAAAGTCATGGACTAGGCCCATGTCTGGGACAAACTCAAATTTAGATGTTGGAAGAAGAAGCTATCTCAACGTTAAACCTTGGCTCAATCCACTTTCAAGTTGACTGTGCGGTTATTTGAGAAGGGAAATAACTTGGCTTTGATATATTGGTCCCATCAACATCACCAAGAAGGAGGAGAATCAGGCAAGAGAGAAGAACTTGTGGAAGGAAGGAAGAATATGCTAGCAAATGGGCAAGGCCTGTTTTGTAGCCTCACTATTGGAGTGGAACCTTTTCACTTTTATTCACTCTGATATCTATTTTGGTTTTTTTTTTTTTTTTTGAGACAGGGTTTCTCTGTGTATCCCTGGCTGTCCTGGAACTTACTCTGTAGACCAGGCTGGCCTGGAACTCAGAAATCCACCTGCCTCTGCCTCCCAAGTGCTGAGATTAAAGGCATGTGCCATCACTGCCCGGCTTCACTCTGATATCTTAAACCAATAAGTGGGAGAGGGTAGGGTGGCAGGCATGGGGAGGGGGGAGACAACAGGGGTTTGTTCTTGTTGTTTTTGTTTATTTGTTTGTTTGTTTGTTTTTTGGAGGGGAAACTGGGAAAGGAGAAATTTACATGTAAATAAAGATAATATCTAAAAATAAACAAATAAATAAATAAATAAATAAAATAAAACTTTGTATGTTCAGCGAGTACTCAGGAGGAGATTATTAAGATAGTTGGCTTTCCAGAAGGAGAAAACTACTGTGGACCATGTCAGAAGCTGCCTGTAAAATTGAAGACTGTTACCTCCAACAGCAACAAAAAAGCTCTTTTCCCCCTTTACTCTGTCTGAAGTCAATCTAGTGTACAATATAATGAACAATAACCTTAGTACAGAGAAAATACTAGCTTTCTTTTTTTTATGGTTGACATAATGGAGAATGTAGATTTACATAAACCTTCTTTACATTGTTAGCATGCAGGAAACCTGGATTCAGATCGTACTTATGCAGAGTACAATGATGATGAGATGATGTCTGAAAAATCATCTGATTGCCCTGTGTTCTGCAGAGTCCTGTTTTACACAGTCAGCCTTCAAAAACATTAGCATACATATGTGACAGAAGATGCTTTTCGGAAGTAAATTATTCTTCATCTTCTTCATTAATGTTACTGAGAATCTAAAGCAAACACTGTCAGATATGGACAGCAAGTAGACAAAATAAACAAAATTCTGTTAAATATTAGTTATACCGATAGTTCCTCCTAACCCTTCCACATGCTTTTGGAAATGGTTGCCTTGTAGCTATAAGAGAGAACTGAATTACGCTCACTTTGTCAGCTCTTGGCATTGCCTTATAAAGTAACCAGATGTCACTAATAACTTCTCAGACTTGAATTACTATGTAAATTTCCATAAATACACAATGCAAAAAGCGTTAGTTTAAAGGCATCTAATCTTATTTCCAAAGTTAGATAAGAAACAATCAACACTTTAAAATGAAAGCAATACCCCTGAGCTGGAAAAGAAGGGCTAACAATGTTATCTAGACTAATCACCATGAGCTATGACAATCATCATACTTGCAAAACAGAAACACTGGTTTAATTAATTATAACACCTGCAGGAATTGAGATTCTGCCTCATTATGGAAAAGCAGAGACTGTCTTCCTTCAACAAATATATACATTAATCAAAAAAGTACTATAATGTGAATTCAAATGTCACTGTAATTTTTAATCCTATTCAGCTTTATCTTCTCTAGTAGCAAATGAATGGGTTATTGTTGGTTTATTTTTTGTTTTCCTTTGCTACTGTATGTAACATTTTTATATACAACCTTTTTTTTTAGATATTTTCCTTATTTACATGTCATACAATAGCTCCTTTCCCAATTTCCCCTCCAAAAAAAAAAAAAGAAAAAAGAAATAAAATAAAAATAACAAAAACAAAAACAAGCCCCTGTTCCTTACCCACTCCCCCTGCTCACCACCCCACCCTTTCCTACTTACTGGCCCTGGCATTCCCCTATACTGGGGCATAGAACCTTCACAGAGCCAAGGGCTTCTCCTCCCATTGATGACCGACTTGGCCATCCTCTGCTATACATATGCTAATGGAGCCATTAGTCCCACCATGTGTACTCTTTGGTTGATGGTTTAGTCCCTGGGAGCTCTGAGGGTACTAGTTAGTTCATATTATTGTTCATCCTATGGGTCTGTAAACCCTTCAGCTCCTTGGGTCCTTTCTTTAGCTCCTTCATTGGGGAACCGGTACTCAGCCGGTACTCAGAATGGCTGTGAGCCTTTACTTCTGTATTAGTCAGGTACTGCCAGGGCCTCTCAGGAGACAGCTATATCAGGCTCCTGTCAGCCAGCACTTGTTGGCCACAATAGTGTCTGGATTTGATGATTGAATATGGGAAGGATTCCCAGGTGGGGCAGTCTCTGGATTGACCTTCCTTCAGTCTCTGCTCCATAATTAATCTCTGCAACTCCTTCCATGGGTATTTTGTTCCCCTTTTAAGAAGGAATGAAGTATCCACTTATTGGTCTTCCTTCTTCTTGAGTTCTTGTGGTTTATGGATTGTACTTTGGGCTAATATGCACTTATCCGAGAGTGCATACCATGTGCGTTCTTTTCTGATTGGGTTACCTCACTCAGGATGATATCCTCCAGATCCATCCATTTCCCTAAGAATTTCACAAGTTCATTGTTTTTAATAGCTAAGTAGTACTCCATTGTGTAGTTATACCACATTTTCTGTATCCATTCCTCTGTTGAGGGACATCTGGGTTCTTTCCAGTTTCTGGCTATTATAAATAAGGCTACTATGAAAATAGAGGAGCATGTGTCCTTATTACATTACATGTTGGAGCATCTTCAGGATATATGCCCAAGAGTGATATAGCTGCATCCTCTGGTAGTACTATGTC
Organism: Mastomys coucha; assembly: GCF_008632895.1. Lineage (NCBI taxonomy): Eukaryota > Metazoa > Chordata > Mammalia > Rodentia > Muridae > Mastomys > Mastomys coucha. Next base: position 63,836,896 of record NW_022196894.1, on the reverse strand, counting down.
CAATTTCTGGAAGAACCACTAGATTGATTTCTAAAAGGATTGTACCAGCTTGCAATGTTGAACATTTCTTTAGGTGGCTCTCAGCCATTCGGTAGTCATCAGTTGGGAATTCTTTGTTTAGCTCTGTACCCCATTTTTAATAGGGTTATTTGGTTCTCTGGAGTCTAACTTTTTGAGTTCTTTGAATATATTGGATATTAGCCCTCTATCAGATATAGGACTGGTAAAGGTCTTTTCCCAATCTGTTGGTTGCCATTTTGTCCTACTGACAGTGTCCTTTGCCTTACAGAAGCTTTGTAATTTTATGAGGTCTCATTTGTCAATTCTTGATCTTAGAGCATAAGCTATTGGTGTTCTCTTCAGGAAATTTTCCTTTGTGCCCATGTCCTCCAGGCTCTTCCCTACTTTCTTTTCTATTAGTTTGAGTGTATCTGGTTTTATGTGGAGGTCTTTGATCCACTTGGACTTGAGCTTTGTACAAGGAGATAGGAATAGATCTATTTGCATTCTTCTACATGCTAACTGCCAGTTGTGCTAGCACCATTTGTTGAAAATGCTGTCTTTTTTCCACTGGATAGTTTTAGCTCCTTTGTCAAAGATCAAGTGGCCATAGGTTTGTGGGTTCATTTCTGGGTCTTCAATTCTATTCCATTGGTCTACCTACCTGTCACTGTACCAATACCATGTAGTTTTTTTTTTTATCACAATTGCTCTGTAGTACAGCTTAAGATCTGGGATGGTGATTCCACCAGAGGTTCCTTTATTGTTGAGAATAGTTTTGGCTATCCTGGGTTTTTTGTTATTCCAGATGAATTTGTAAATTGCTCTTTGTAAGTCTGTGAAGAATTGATTTGGAATTTTGATGGAGATTGCATTGAATTTGCAGATTGCCTTTGGCAAGATGGCCATTTTTACTATATTAATCCTGCCAATCCACGAGCATGGGAGATCTTTCCATCTTCTGAGATCTTCTTCAATTTCCGTCTTCATAGACTTAAAGTTCTTGTCAAACAGATCTTTTACTTGCTTATTTAGAGTCACACCAAGGTATTTTATATTATTTGTGACTATTGTGAAGGGTGTTGTTTCCCTAATTTCTTTCTCAGTCTCTTTATCCTTTGTGTCGAGGAAGGCCACTGATTTGCTTGAATTAATTTTATATCCAGCTACTTTGCTGAAGTTGTTTACCATGCTTGGGAGTTCTCTGGTGGAATTTTTTGGGTCACTTAAGTATACTATCATATCATCAGCAAATAGTGATAATTTGACTTCTTCCTTTCCAATTCGTATCCCTTTGATCTCCTTTTGTTGTCTAATTGCTCTGGCTAGGACTTCAAGTACAATATTGAATAGGTATGGAGAGAGTGGGCAGCCTTGTCTAGTCCCTGATTTTAATGGGATTGCTTCAAGTTTCTCTCCATTTAGTTTGATGCTGGCTACTGGTTTGCTGTATATTCCTTTTACTATGTTTAAGAATGGGCCTTGAATTCCTGATCTTTCTATACTTTTATCTGAAGGAATGTTGGTTTTTGTCAAATGATTTCTCAGCGTCTAATGAGATGATCATATGGTTTTTTCCTTTGAGTTTGTTTATATAGTGACATCATTTTAAATTCAATTGTTTTTCTCAACCCACTCATTTCAACAGGCTGCCATGCTGCATTCACTAATATCTAAGAAAACAACAAGAGTAAATAAATTAGAATGTAAAGTATTTTTGTTCTACTTGGAATCCTGTGAATGCCTATTTGATATTTTCCCAAAAGCCATCTAATGTGTTACACTCCTACATTTCTATCTAAATCAACTATTGAAATTAGGGAAGGAGTCTCTTTAATTTGTTTTCCTTCCAGCATCTGACATAAAAATTTCATCTTGAAGTCTAGACAGTGAAAATGTTAAATAAAATGTATTCTGTCATAGATAAAATGTTGATGGCTGCTATAAACCTTACAGTAAATAAACCATTATGGAGTAAGTAGACAAAATAACACAAGAATCGTCAAATGACCTGGAAAGTTCAGATGTCGTGTACAGGACAGTTATAAGAGAATGGTATTGTATTTTATTTTTTTCTCCTGTGTTCTGGTGTGATGTAAATATATGTGTATATGTTCATTTTCATGTATGGGGCACATGTGTGTAAATGTGTGACCTCCCCCAGCTTCAAGTGGGCTGAACCAGGGCTCGCCCTTGCCACAAAGCACTAGCCCACTTGGGTGGAGTTTCCTGAGATAAAGAAAGCCCTTTTGTTCTGCCACTTCTCTACTTCTCCCAAAGTTCCTGCTAGGAGCCATGCCCTGCTGAGCTGCTTGGCCTGCCTCTGGACAGAACAAGATGCTCACTAGGCCACAAGATCCTGGCTTACTGGGGCATGGGTTTCCCTGCTTATATATTCCTCAGATTCAAAAACATACATTGGACCTTGATCAGAATAATTTTGACTTGGTCTCATTATTTCTCTAGACCGTCCGATTCCCTTATTTTCCCAGGCCCCTGCCTCTCTTCCAGTGATGCAGTTTGTGTAGCTGCTGGACTACATAGATGTGCATGCACATGTTTGCTTATGCATTTGGAGGCCTAGGAGTTGATGTTGAGAGTCTTTCTCAGTTGCTGTCAATTATATTTTGTGAGGCAAATTCTCTCACTTTTAACCATAGCTCTCTCAACACCTAGTCTTGCTAGCCAGTTTGCTCCAGGATCCCATCTCTTTGCCTTCCAGGTGCTAGAATCACAGCAGAATCACCAAACCTTGTGGGTATGGTATCAGGTCTGAATATCTGAATGCTAGTCCTCAGTCTTGCAAGACAAGTTCTGTAACCACTGAGTAGTTTCTTCAGCCTTATAAAATGGTATCCAAAAGAATAAGAGATGCTTAAATAAAAGTGTTGATCCACAAAAAAAAAAAAAAAAAAAAAAAAAAAAAAAAAAAAAAAGGCTCTACATGAAAGTTATATGATCATATGCTTTGGATTTCAGCTAATGTTTCTCAAAGTTCCTCTCCAGTTTTCAGGATAATTATTAATTTGTAATGCTATTAAATAGTTTAAAATATGCTACCTCAATAATAATTAAAGACATAAAAATTAAGACACACAATTTTTACACTCACAAACTAATACTTAAACTGAAAACCTTAATACTTAAAAATGTCAAGAAATCATACATACTTGCATCCACATATTTAGCTACATGCTATCCAAAATTTCAATAGGGTAGGAATGGACAAAATATTTATTCATACACTGATAGTGTAATTAAATAATTGCAACAATGAATTTTTAATTATATGGGTATACTTCTCATATTCTTGATAAAAATTCAAGATTTAAAGCTTATCAATATGGTTTAATTGCTAAAATTAGAAGACATATAAAAAAAACAAAATATTATCAAAATTGACTATAGATGATGATGCTATTCATGATGTGATGAATTTACTAATTCATGTAAAGCCATTTTTTATCAAAAATTATTTTAACATTGGATAATGAAAATACAATATAAGAAAAACTGAGAAAGCATATAATTGTGTTAAACAAATTATTCATTTAATAACAATAAGTTTATTTCTGACCATTCCTGCTTTTACAAAATCTTAGAGATTGTATACAGAAAACAACTGGTAACAGATAAGTAAAACTGTGATATTTTACAAGAAAAGTTGGTATTTAACCTCATACTTATGATTTGAATGAGGGATGTCTGTCAAATGTGCTGAAACCGAAGTATTGAAATGGAGTTTATAGGGGCTCAGCTTATGTTGGGAGTGTGAATCACCTCAATGACAAAACTGTATAGTGTAAGATAAAAGACTCAGCTTCTACTTGCCCTTCAATGCTATACGTTTCTTTGATAGAACCACTCAGCCACTAAAATTTTATACTTTCTTTGGAATATTTATGTGAAACTACTTTTTAAAATAAATTTTTTTAAAATTTATAATTTCATTAAGTCATTTAAAATATTTAATACTTTTTATTTAAAGTAATGTTTAACTTTCCTTAATTCCTATAATTGAAATATTTTAAAGTTATTATTTATTTGCTATGTTAATTCATCCATCCAAATGTTCTATCCTTGGAAATAAGTGATATGCATAGAAACACAAGGGTGGAAATGAAAATCAAAATAATTGAACAGAATGAAAAGGACAACCTATTGATGATTTTTAAGTGCCTGTGTAAGTCACGGTTGTTCTTAAGGAAACCTCTCTCGCCTATACCGTCAGAATCTCTGACTGCTGTTAGCTGAGTTCCACATCTGGACACAGAATCTGTTTACAAAATCAGCTTGTGCTATTCATTGATCCCTGATTAAGTAATAATTGCTCCAAGTCACTAGCATAAGGAGACTTATTATGTATTATTGTTTGTTCTATTTTTTAAATTTTCTGTCACAAGATGAGGGAAGGGGATTTCTTTTTACAGTAAAGCTGTAACTCCTAAGTAAAATGTCATATAAGGCAGATCCCTTACATATAGCCAGCAATGAAAAATCATACCAGAAGAGAAATAACGACATACATGGGTAAATATATATATGACATATTAACCTTTGTTAATCATATAATTTCATATAATTACCATCTTCCATTTTATTCCTTTTTTATTTATTTTTATTTTCTTATGGGGGGGGGCAAGGTATCTTGTAGTTCAGGATAACCCAGAACTTGCTGTGCAGCCAAGTATGACATTGAACTTCTGTTCTTCCTGCTTCTCCCTCCTCTTTTGTAATGCTGAGGTTATATGTGTAGGTCACACCCACTTTAATCTATTGAAAACTATGCATCATATTCAGGGATTCCTATATACTTGCCAGTGGACATAAGATAAATGGTCAAATTTGGGATTCAATAAGAGTCTGTAGAGATTACCTGCTCCTGCAATAAATCTGTAAATATAACTTTCATTCACCAGTTACAATTGTCATCTCAAAGGCTTCCTGCTGAATAAGCTCATCCTTTCTAGTTCTTTCTAAATTCTATCTGGCTCATGAATGGCTATACTGTATTGACTGGACAATTCAGCTACTCTGGCCAAAATTCCTGTCCAATTTGACTTATTCAAACTGGCTTCTCTCCACTTCTGACTGAATTTCTCTGCTTGCCATCAAACTGATTCTGGCAAACTGTTCTAATCTTCTACCTCTTCTCATTCTCTGGCTTATTCTGTCTTGAAGACCTGCAATCTGTCTCTGTAAAACTGTCTCATTAAACTGCCTCTTCCTTCTCCTCCTCTTCCTCCTCCTCTTCTTCTTCCTCCTCCTCCTCCTCTTCCTCCTCCTCCTCCTTTTCTTCCCCCTCCCCTCTCTCTGTACAGCTCTCTTAAGTTACCTCTCTTTCCTGTCCTCATGAAAGCTGGGCATATCCTATCTCTGATTCATTCTGTCAAATCTTTCTCTGAATTGTCACTTTGTCTGCCTCTTAATTAGATGCCACTGCCAAGCATGACTGCTTTCTCTGTATACTAACTTCACTTACAATTGTAAGATAGTTAGGTCTATACTTCGAGTGCATCTGAATTTGACTCAGATCATATGGTAATTCAGTGCATTTCTGCATTCCAGCCAAATCACATGATCTAGAAAGGTTTTGAGTATGATCCCTTGTCAGAGCAACCATATTACTGGATTAAAATTCCTCTAGACATAAATCCTTCATTTGCCACATTTCAGTATCTTTATGAATGAACTAGGAGTTTCTGTAAGTTCCTATTTCCCACCTACTTACATACATGGCAAAGGTTAGATATTGTATAAGGAACTACACTGAATATGGGTGGCACCATTATATGAGCTAGGGTTTTAAAATGAATGGAAAAAAAAACTGAACAACACCCCTGCCCCTTGCCAGCAGATATTATATAACCCGTTGGCTCATATGCTGCCACCATGACTTCCCCATCACGATGAGTGACAGTACCCTCAACCACTGAACAATGTAGTGTTGTTCTTCCTTAAGTTCTTTTTATCAGGAACTTTTTTTTTTTTAATTTTATGGGTATGTTTGCATTGTAGCTGTACAGATGGCCATGAGCTATCATGTGTGTAGCTGCTGGAAATTGAACTCAGGACCTCTGCCGTCCCTGCTTGCTCTGACATAATTCATTGTAACTGTCTTCAGACACACCAGAAGAGGGTGTCAGATCTCATTACAGGTGGTTGTGAGCCACCATGTAGTTGCTGGGATCCTTCAGAAGAGTAGTCAGTGTTCTCAGCCAACCCCCGAAATTTATTTATTTATTTATTTATTGTTTTTTGTTTTTGTTTTTGTTTTTGAGACAGGGTTTCTCTGTGTAGCTCTGGCTGTCTTGGAACTAACTCTGTAGACCAGGCTGGCCTCGAACTCAGAAATCTGCCTGCCTCTGCCTCCCAAATGCTGGGATTAAAGGCGTATGCCACCACTGCCCGGCTAGGAACTTTGTTATAGCAATAAGAAAAGTAACTGCAAAGTCTTCTTTTGGTATTTATGAATTTCTGACCAGCACTGGTTTGTGGAAAGCTTCACCAATGAGTAGAGATAGACCTACCCGTCCCTTCTGCAGTCATGTTCTCACCAAATTGTTGAGTTATTTCTTTAGAGGGCATGATGTGTTTACATGCAATAAAGGCCCTATATTCAAGTCTGAAAACTTTTATTTAAAAAATTTGGTAACAATGATGAATTTTATATATACTATATGTGATGTAATATCTCCATCAATGGTTGGTTATTTAGCACATTCAATTTATCTCTTTCAATATTCATACAAAATAAAATTTAAAAAAATCATTATTATAAATATTATCATAGGTAATATTTAACTATCAAATATAAATAACAAATTCAAGACTATTTTGAGCATTTTTTTAAGAAATTACTAAAGTATTTTATTGACACATATATATACACACACAAAATGATATTGTGATACAGTGATATTGACATATATTCTGAAATCAGAATTTTAATTATTAAATCACCTCAATACTATTGCTATTTGTTTACCTTATACTTTGGCTTTTAATTTTCATAATTTTATTTGAAATACTTTAAAGAAAATTCACAATCTGCTATTTTGTGGTATTTATTTTAGATTTCAGTGTTCTGGGATCAGAAAAGTCTACAACTCTCTTAAGAAACCAGTTTCTCAGTATTTTGAATTGTTCATATTTTCACATTGAAGTGTGCAACATACACTGTAATTGAAAAATGACTAGTGAAATATTTTTAACCAGTTTTAGTAATTGTTTTCTTTTTTATTGACTGTATTATATTTATTGGAAATAAGATGATTTTTTTCATATTTAAATTAACATCACTGTGCTATCAAATATATATACCCATCCAAATGTTTTGTGTCCAATACATTTGATCCCATCAGCTAGGCCAAAGTTCCCTGAACTAAACTCAAAAAAAGAAAAACCACAAAACCAACCAAACAGGAAAGAAACCTGCCCTTAACCCTATTTGAAAACTTTCTATGGATTAATTCTTCTCTGGTCTTATTCAAGCAGCAATTGCAGGCAGCACTATGAGCTTTGAGGTTACAGTTTCTCATGTAACATGGTGGCTCTGTGTGAATGTTTCCTCATGCTCTCCCAATGCCTGCATATGTTGATCTCTTTGTCGCGGAACTAAGGATCTTAGGACATATAGTCTTTGTCCCTCACTTCCTGGGCTTTCATACATTTCTTGGTACTTTATTTCCCAGCTAGCAGGCAAAAAAAAATTGTGAGGTAGACACAAAGTGCTATCAGGTGAACCTGATAGGCGCCAGTAGTGCTTCCTCTGTGTCTCATAAGAAGGATCGACTTTGCCTAGAATGCCCCTCCTTTCTTTTGGAAAAGTTGAGTGTGAATGATTAGCCACCTGGAGAAATTAGTCCACTCTCAACAGTCATATACTTCAGCATCTCTAGCCATTTATCCTCCATCAGTATTTGCCAAGATGCTGAGCCTATATACATATTATAATTATGTTTTCCTACTAATTAGCAAATGCAATCAATGTTCAAACTCAGCAAGTCCCTCATTTAGGGGGTAAGAGAGGACTCCATTCTGTTCAATGGCTAACTAAAGAATACTAAATAAATATGAATACATATAAATAGAATACTAAAGAAAAATGTTTTATTATATTTCCTCATCTACACATAATCTCTCATTTTGTCCCAAAGCAGTCACATTGTCTTAGACCTCGTAGTCACTGAACATTTGATAAGAACACCTGAAGTTCATTTATTGTTTTTCTTACAATTATACACACACACATTCTATTTTAAATGTCTACATCAATAAATATCCTTTCTAGGTCAATAGCTTTGCCTACTTCCTGGCTACAATTGTTTTTCATCTTTAGGTATCCATTATCACACAAGTGTTGCAAGTGGAGGGGCATTGAACACACCGCAGGGGGAGTGCTTATTTGCTTTCTCATTTACAAGCTAGACTGCATGGGGTAGAGTGCAAAATGGCTCTAGCTCTCTACCCGTCCAACTTTCACGAAGTGTGAGACAGTGTGCTCCCATTGAACTCAGTTGCATGACTCTACAGAATTTCACGGCGTTTAGAGATGTGTTAAATATATTTAGTTCAAAGTAGAGAGGGGCTGTCCCTAGAAACGGGCTGATCGCTGTGCAAGGAGTAATCAGTTGTGACCTAGATTTCTGAGTTGGAAGGGACTCCTGCAACTTGTAGTCTATTAACAGCGCCCGTGGGGAAAGCAAGCACAAGCAACACTGCGGTTCAAAGAATGGCTCTCAGCTTAGACATTTACATCCCAGAAATCGTCATTTTAAGAGTCCTTTTTCTCTGAAGTTAGAGGTAAACTTACTGCAGCCTGAACAGGAGAGGTCCTATTAGCACATTCAAAGGGACATCAGTCCTGGTGGAAACAAGAGAACACAGAACAATCTCTCTTCAGGAATTCCTAATGAGCCCTGCGCCCGGTGAAGATCCAGCCACAGAGATTTGCATTTCTATTTCCCCACTAATGTGAGAATCAAGAAGAGACAGAAAAGGAAAAGAACCAGGTGATTTTCCAGGTGGCACTGACTTTGTTACTTTCCTGACGACAGCAGAGGAAGGCAAGAGTTGTATAATAAATCTAGTCTTGCTCTGTCAACTGGGAGACAATATTACTATGCTGAGAGTTCTGGAGGCACAATCCCATAATTCAGTGGTTTCCCTCCAGTGGGTGTTCCACTTCTTTTCCTCCCGAGCTCATTTGCAGTCCCAAACAGTTTCTTCCTGTCACTTCCCATTTGGGCTGCCCTTTTCCATGCTTTTTTTCTCCTTTAGAGATAGGCCCTGTCACAGCCTATCTTACCACTGCCTTCTTGTCATCTTTCCTTAAACTGTCCCAACCCGCTTTCTTCTGCTGTGTCCTTGGTCCCGATCACCTAAAGGTTAACGAGGAAGGTCTTCCCGCCGCCCCCTCCCTCCCCCCAATGAAACGCTCTGTAGGGACTTTGTGTAGTTTTGCGCATCATGGCGATTATCTTTTTCCTTTGAATATCACAAGCTACAGTGTCAGGGGCTGGGAGCAGATTGAGCCTTTGGTTACATTTTTCAAAATTAGGAAGCTGGATTTTGAAAAATCTAAACTACTCAGGTGTCCTTCGGGAATAATTTTACTTGTTTTTGCTAGAGTGAAATTGATGGTCGTTTCTGTGCTTGAGTATGCTCAAGGGTCAGCAGTTGAGGAATAGCTAGAGGCAGCCACTGCTCCTGGCAAAATCACTTAACATGCTTAAGGAATGGTTTAAGAATAGCCAGTGTCATAGATTTTAGCTATGTATGCATTTGAGGAAATAAAAATTTTCAAAATCCTGATTTGTTCTTGATCTACCAGGCTGTTAATTAAAGCAATCAAATATCTCACTATAAACTAGGAACATATTGTTGCTGTTACTGTTATATTCTCAATTCCTAGAAAATTATCAGACACTCTTCAGAAGAAGGGGCACTTCTTTTAGATTGGAGTAGATTTTAAAAACAGCCTCGTGGAATAGGGTACAAAGGAAGTAACAGAAGAGCCACCAGTGTATTTCAATGGCCTCTTAGATCATACATTTAGATCCACTTTCCAGGCAGTGGAATTCCTGTTCAATACATGAGGAGAGTCCAGATTCTCAGTGTTCAGTACTGAAATTTTCGCTCAGTTTTAGCCTGGGCCACGGTGCAGGTAATTTCCAGCCATGAAAACTCAACTATGTAAATGAAGGCCACGAAAATAGAAAGGGCAGTCCAGTGGACCCACTGGTGGGCCATTGACAGAAGCTCAGTTTTCAGGATAAGAAGACAGCATCATTACTGTGTCTTCTAGAATTCTTGGAGTTCAGTTAGACTCCATTGTAGAAGTCTCTGTTTGGGGAAGTTACAGCCCATGTTGTGGAAAGAGAATGATTCAGTCTCTTAATCATGGACTTGCTGCAAGAAGTAAGTAGTGTTACTTAAGATAGTTATCCTTACACACATATGGGCACTTTATAGTTTAAATGTAAATTACTATGTACATTCTCATATTTTGAAAGATAGTAATAATAGTGGAAATAAAATCATAAATGTTTTTAAAACCGTGGTGATTAAGGCTGGAGAACTGGCTTGACACTTAAGGGTACTTGTGGTTCTTGCAGATGACCCACCTGGATGAGAAGTCCTGCCAAGCAACCTCACAGCTGTCTGTAATTCCAGTTCCAGGGGATGTGACCTGCTATTCTGGACTCCACAGGCACAGAATACACTGGGTACACATACATACATGTATGTAAAACACTCATAAACATAAAAAGATAAAATCTAAAAAAATGTGGCAATTATGGTTGGGCATAACTATTATGAAATGTATGTCTATATAGTTATGTGTGTGTATGTGTGTGTATATACATATATACATATATATATATTTTCCAAAACATCTTTTAGATACCATGGCTAACTTTAAAACACTCTATACAGATGTTAAAAGATGCCTAGTGCTCTCAATTTCTTTATTATCTAAGGGTTTACTTAGAGGTTTTCATGTTCATATAATATCACAATCAAAAGTCTTGAAGGATGCATTCTTAAGCCTAACTCCATTGACTAATTAGCTTTGAAGTTGTTCCATATCTTCTGCCTCAATCTTCTTACCTTAAAATAGTAAACTTGAAGTCACATCCACTTTTTAGGAACATTATGAATTGAATTTTTGTAAAATAGTAAGCTCAATGCTTCATAAACAGTAAGTGTAGGCCTGTAGACTTTATCTACTATCACTTTGCTATCATGAGAGCTAACAGTAGGCCTAATTACAAAGCTTCATTTATTTCCTTTGATATTTTTGAATAATACTATGCATTCCCTTTGGTTGGATATTAGTTGAAGATACATGTTACAGTTGGAATATATCATTCAATCAATCTCCTGAGTTTGAAAATGAAATACACTTTCTGGGTAAGTCTTTCCTTTCCTTCTAATATATTAAAACAAAACAAAACAAAACAAAACTGAACTCTGTCATGGATCTCCAACAAGTATGTCTCAGTCCATCATCATCACGAATGCAAAGGTTTTCCAGACATACTGATCTCATAAACACGCACACTGGAAATAGGGCCCAATTAACAAATAATCATTATCTATTTACCAGCAGCAAAGTGGAGAATGGGTGGAGAAACACATGGGGGTCTTTAGCTCAGTGGTGTGTTGGCATCATCCCTAATCGTATTGATGAACAAATTCTACTCTATTATTTTCCTCCAAGGTAGACAGACTAATTTTGGAGCTGAGGATTATAACAATGTCATTGGAACCTCAGCAAAGATCTCTAATAGAAAGAGGCTAAGAGGAAAGGCATCTCATTGCCTGTAATAGCTTTTGTTTATTCGTGTCTCTCCCTTAGCCTTTTCAAACCTCTCTAAAGGAAACCTTGCAAATAGAAGTTAGAAGCAAATGGAAATGGGCTTTTTAATTCTCCCTTTTTATGATTCTGAAGCTCCAACTGACCCTCCTCAATCTGGGCTTCCTTTTTAACATTAATTACCTTGTTATCTGAGAGATGCAGTTGCTCCCCTGTCTGCTTAGGAAGAGTGCCAGCAGGGCAACAGTTGGAAGTGAATTACTATGATTGTTTGGGGCTTTAGAAAGCCGGCCCTGCTGTCTATCTTCTCAGACTCCAGCTCGAGTCACTTGGGTATGTTTTCTAATTCAGTATTTCTGTGTCCACTGTCCAGTAAACCTATGTTTATACAGTATGTATATAACCAATTATACTGTGGCTTGGGGCAATGTCTCTTCTGGATTCTTCACACGCCAATGATTACAACACCTGGTGTAGGGCTCCTGGGCATGCCCTCAGTCAAGAGGTAAACCAGGTTTATTCCATTCTCCCATCTATTCTTTCTTATTCGGATGACTGTCTATGACCGCTGGACTGATCAGGAATCTTCCTTTCCATTGCCTCATTTTAACATTTCTCCACTTCCTTGAGAATAGAGCTTCCTGAGCCAGTGTGTTAAGATTCCAAAGCACTAGAAGGATAGTGAGGTGAGCACACCCAGTCCATTTACTTAGCTTGATTATTTTGACTGCAGCCATTTGTCACTCAAGATTAAGGCCAGTTTGGCCAATTTGATTAAATTGAGTGGTTCTTTCACTGAAGTGACCAGTCAATGCTAACAAATTGTTTGTGTTGGTAGAAACTCATTAGGCTTTATCTCCTGCATTGTGTCTGCAATAGATACAGGATCAAGAATTTGAGACTCTTTGTTTAGCTTATAAGACAAGGGGTGTGGATAACAGGTGTCTAGTGTTTCATAGATTTGAGATAAGAAAAATAACTATTATTGACTTGGGAGACTGGCTTGCCCCCAGGTATTAATTATCATGAAAACAATCATGTTTATAATAATGTTTTGTTTTCTTGAAAGTCTTTATTTTAATTCATGTTCGTTTTACACTTGGTGCCCTGGCTAGTCAATTAGTGTGTAAGCATGAGGAGAGTAATGTTTACACCAAGTGTAATGCAAATTATTTATCTGAAGACTAAAAACTGCTTTCTTGCTAAAGGGACAGTGCTGCCCGTCATCATAATTCAGTATTTGACATTCATTCTTTCAGACTTCCTGTTTGCTTTCCCCAAGGGACTCTCAGCTCTTCAAAACTCTAATGATAATCCTGTAGAAGAGTGGGTAGCTTTTTAACTTTCCAGAAAATTAAGCTTTTGTGTTGGGACCAAGAAACAGTTTCAAACACTAGCTGCGTGCATCACAAGGAATAATTGATGAGAATGAATTAAAGGGTGAGTATCTCACAATTTTGTGCTATTTTCCATTTGACATAAATTATTCTTTTCCTGCTGCCTCATTCCTTGCAGTATAAGGGATGGCATATCTATTCAGCATCTCTGGGGGAAAAACATGCACAAGAAATTTAAGATTTAAGATTTAAGCATAAGAAACTTACCTGGTCACAAAGATAATAGAATACTGAGAATAAATAGGCAGGTAAGTTCCAGTTAAGGTTTCAGGTAGCTAGACATAGTGTTGAGCTGCTTTTCCAGTGTTTTTTTAAGATCTCGGTTTTACCAAAATAATGTATCAGAAGAAAGGAGATAATTCCCAGCACATTTCTAGGATGGTTACAAAAATAATAAAAGAATAGTATTTAAGCACTGAATAGAAAAACATAATAAATTCTCATTCTATATGGAAATAGACAAAAGTCTTGAGGGGATACATTTCATATTATCTAAATTGAGCCTGATTCTCTCTACTTTTCTACCTGTCTGTCTGTCTATCTATCTATCTATCTATCTATCTATCTATCTATCTATTTTATATCTATATCTATGTATCTATATCTGTATGTGTGTTATGCATATGTGACCTTTCTTAGAGAATTAATAAGAAATTATTTATGTACATAAAATTTTAATCACATTTAACTGTTACCCTATAGTTTGCTAAGAGTAAAGATTCCAATGCTCCAAGAAAGGTTTCTTAGCTTTGCAAACCTTAAGTTGAAGCTGTAGTTTGAGAGGTAGAACATCTTTATATCTGAGTATTCATATGCCTAATATTCGGCCTTTAAGGAAGCAACTGCCATATAATATTGATATGTGATGACTGATATATGATAATAATGTTCCTAGAGACCTCTGTATTTTAAGCACCTGAACATTCTGTATTATAGAAAGACAAAAGAATCACTCCTGTCTTAGGCACTTTTCTATTGCTATAAATACACACTGTGTCCAAGGCAACTATTATAAGAGAAAGCATTGCATCGTGGACTCACTTACAATTTCTCAGATTCAGTCCATTGTTATCATGTCCAGGAGCATGGCAACATGCACTTAGGTCCTGGAACAGTAGCTGAGAGCTATATTCTCATTAATAGGCAAAAAGAGACACTGTAGGTTTGTCATGAGCTTTTGAAATGTCATAGCATACTCCTGATGATACACTTTCTTTGAATACCCCCCAATCCTTTTAATCCTGTCAACTAGTGCCACTCCCTGTTAAGAAAGCATTCTAACATATGAATGTAAGCAGGGAGGGCACTCTTATTCAAAGCACCATATCTCCCAAGAATGAAATAACAAAATAGCAAACAAAGTCATTAACAAAACAGTAAATCCCTATGTTAGCATTGCTATGTATTAGCATGATGGTGGCTGATGAGAAGCGTGATGAGTGTAGAACTAGGATTTATCTTGAATGATGCTGTGAAGAGTTTGGTTAAAGAGTTTAAGACAACCCTGGGACTTCTCCTATTCTCAATAATGGAATGTGAAGCCATCTTTGTCTCCTGAAGGCTTAGTATCTAGACATTAAAACTATTAGGAGTCATGTGACTGTAAAATGTGAAGAATAGTTGATAGTTTTCTGGTCATTGCAGAATTCCCTTTAAGGAAATAGTGTAGGGTTTGGTTCTGATGCTAAGGTCCTCTTCCCCAATTAGTTTTTGAACCATTAATAAAGATGCTAGTGACTAACGATGTGGGCTGAATAGGTGGGATTTCTGGATCCCCACAGGCAAGCTAGCAAATGCAGGGGATAGAGGAATTTCACCATGCTTCAGAGGGAGAAAGGTAACCAGCCACGTGAGATCTCAGGTGGAATAGCCAAGGGCCATTTCCCCAGGTGGGCCATTAGAAAAATACTTAAAGCTGAGGGCAGTTTTGGGTTGCTAAACAAGAAGGTAACTGAGCAACTAAAGTTGAGGGCAGATTTAGGGTGCTGAGCTAAAAATATTGGAAAGGGCATCTTAGCCACAGGAGATTAGAAGCACCCAGCAATTGAGCCATAAGAGAGGTTGAAAAATAAGTTAATGTGTGCACGCGCGCGCGCGTGTGTGTGTGTGTGTGTGTGTGTGTGTGTGTGTGTGTGTGTGTGTGTGTGTGTGTTTCATCCATGGATCCAAGGGAACCTGGGCAGGGCTGGTTGTATGCTCTGCCCAGAGCTTAAAGCAGGGGTAGCAAAAACTACATGGTACAGAACAGTAGAATCCAATTCCTCCCCTTTTCCATCAATTTGCATGTTAGTTCTGAGTTAGACAATTTCCCAATAGAGGGATGAAATCATGTACCACTTGCAGCTGATACAATTGCAATGTTACTGACTAGTCCTGGTTGAAACTACTAAAGCTTGAATTTATAAGACCTGTTCACTTTCATAAGTGTTTATTACAAAAACACTTGGAAACAATGGAAAATAGACTAATAATGATAATTGAGTAAGAAGTATGGGAGTGAGAAGCAGGAGAAAGAACCTGCTAGTAAGATCCCTGAGAGGACATCATATGTGTTCATTACATTTTTTTTAAAATCTACACATTCCAGCTTTTGTTTGTTTGTTTGTTTGTTTGTTTGAGACAAGATTTCTCTGTGTAGTCTTGGCTGTCCTGTCTCATAGATATGCCTGCCTCTGCCTCTGCCTCTGCCTCCTCTGCCTCTGCCTCCTCTGCCTCTGCCTCCTCTGCCTCTGCCTCTGCCTCTGCCTCTGCCTCTGCCTCTGCCTCTGCCTCTGCCTCTGCCTCTGCCTCCTGGGATTAAAGGTATGTGCCACCATCACCTCAATTGTTTTTTTTTTTAACATTCACACTTCCTGAGAGTTCCAATTTTATTTATCTTAAATGACTCATGTTGTTTTATTGCTGCTTTAAGTCTTAAACAGTCTGCATCCCTGCAGGGCTGGTCCTATTCTCTCTTCAGAATGAAGTCTCCATAGTAAGTCTCCTGGCACCTCTGTGCTTCTTCCAACACATCAGGTGTCACAATGTCCTCTTTAGAATTCACTGACTTAATGACACACTTTGGCAGGTCTGCATAATATTTTCTTTCAGTCAGGTATGGAATTACAAATAGGTTCTTGTAAGAAAAGGAATATAAAATTCACTGAAGAAAATTTTGGCAGTGAAATCTGAAGCTGCATTTTCAAAATATGTTTTAAAGTAAAATTCATGGCAAAACCAGGGCATTTATGTTGTTTTGAATGAGAATGGCTCCCATAGATTCATATGTTTGAATACTAGACCTCCACTTGGTAGTAGAGGGGTATCATGGTGAAGGAGTAGGTTTTGAGGTTTAAAGGACTCATATCATTTTTCAGTTAACTGTCCTTATCACGTGGTTCAGGCTCTGCACTCTCTGCTGGTTTTCCCATCATGCTGACAGGTACCCAACATGACCACCCACTCTGAAACAATGAGCACAATGAAATGTTTTCTTTTTAAATTACCTCAGTCACAGCATTTATCAAGCAGTTGAAAAGTAATTAATGCAACATTTCCCAACAAATATACTGAGACTACTTTCCTTTTTCCAGCACTTCTCCTTTCTCTGAATCACATCTTAAGAGAAGTATATCTTGCCTCTAAGAACACAAGTTTATTCATCATTTTACTGTAATTTAAAAGAACATTTTATTCAAAGTATCATTTCAGCATTTATATACAGGAATAGTAATCTGTATATGAAGAGCCTTGTTTGATTCATAGACCTTTTTCACAATCACCATAAAGTTATGGTTAAGAGGTCAATCCCAGGTCTGTCTGATGAACTAAAATTTTATCTCATTTATCAACTAGTGTTTACTGAGTTTATAACACTCAGTTGTAGAAAAATCAATAAAGGAGTTAAACTTCACTTGAGCTTTGGAATGATTCTCAAATCTCCAACTGCTGTACATTCCAAGTGCATGGAGTATTCTCCTTAAAACTTTGCCTACATTGCCTTTGGCTATATAGGCTCTGTGTTCTGTTCCATGCACCCTAAATCATTTTTTATTAGAGTTCAAATTAATTATTTAATACTAACAGGTAAGAGAAAACATTTTCCCTCTTAGATTTTTATAAATAAAATGACCACCAGATTTATTCTGGGTACCAGTATATTTTTGTAAATGAAAGTAGACATTTGTAATGAAATTATGAGATTTTTTTAGGAAGTTTTATAAACAAAACTTTATTCAAAATAAAATGGCAATAAACTAAATTAACAATGGCAAATTAGGATATGGTCACCTGACTCTAGCAAAAAATAGTACAGTGGATTTTTTAAAACTTTCATACAATATATTTTCCAATTGTAGAATTTCCAATTCACCAACCACTTTCCAATCCTCCCCTGTTCTGCTAGCCCAAGTTCAAGTTCTTTCTCTCTCTTTAAAAACAAAACAAATATAACAACAAAAAACAAACAAATAAGAAACCCAACAACAACAAAAAAGCATGTACAAACCAACATAGAAAATATATTTCTGTTGAGGCCCACTCTAGAATATAGTTGATTCCTGAAGGAAGAAGAAAATGAAATGGATTTCTACTTGGGATATTTTCGGTAAGAAAAGAAAAGAAATAATTACTCATGCTTTGAAATACTTAAGTGACACCTCTCTCCAGATGCCTAGTCGGTCCTTGCCTCTTAACACAGCCAATTCAGTTTAGTCTTCCAAAGCCTCTTCAACAAACTGCAGTCATCATTAGTTAAGGAGACACCACAGCCTGTTTTCTCTTGCCATGTTGACTCTTTTTCCTCAGGGTTTGCCTGGTAAACCTAGGCTCGTTAATATCTGGCAACTAGATAAGCAGCTAAGTACTACTAATATGAACTATTTACTCTGTGGAAACACTATATGCTTTTCTCTGCAGTGCTATTTCTGTAGACTCTATTTTTTTTCTACCATAAATTTAGTTTGAAGTTGTACAACATGGAATGATAAAGCTCACAATATTGGAAGTTTTAATTTCCCTTTTTTAAAATTTTAAATCATGAGATTTTTTAGGAAGTGCTACAAACAAAACATTTCAGCCCATTTAATTGGGACACGGTAAGGTAGATCAAAGACTTACTGGTGGATTATTATTAGTTCAGAAACTAAACTAAAATGTTGGCTTTAAATTTGGCTCATGGGCATCTATTTTGAATTCACTGATGTTCTTCATCTAGAGGTGGACTATTTTGAAATCTCCCCAAACTCTGTTGTCATGTCTTCTTCTGTGGTCATTATGTAGATACTATTTTGACAACTATTTTGTTGGGAATCCATATCTTCCTTATCATATCAAGAAGATATTATCTTATTGCACATGTCTTTATCCACTGGATCTTACAATCCTTTTGTTCCCTCTTCTATAATGTTCCCCAGAACATTATATGTATGATCTGTGTTATATATTCAACCAAATTGAGTTGTGCATCCCATGGTTGCTTATTTCAAATGACTGTAGATATTTTTAATGTTCCTTTCATCTGCTGAAAAGAGAAACATCTCAGATGAGGGGTAATTCTTATACTTACCTGTAGTTATATGCATACATATTTGGAATATAGTTTAAATTATATAGGTTTAGAAGTGTTTCAATAATAAATTCCCCTTTAGGGTCTTTCAATGTACTTTTTTTCCTATGGCCATAAACCACTAAAAAGAAATTAAAATATATTAATTTTCAAGTGTCTTAATAAACCCAGAAAGCAAATGATAGTAAGTGTTTGAGAGCCTAAAGTGGCAGAATACTTGTTTTCACCTTTTTAGAAGAGTTGTTTATGTAGCATGAAAATGAAATGCAGACAGCATGGGGAACAGGATTTTCAGGATTTTACTATCAGTGATAAGCTACCTGAACAAATCAGTTCCAGACATCTTCATCTTCTCATCTTCAATGTCCCTGGGATCCCAAAGGAGTTCAAATGAATCTACAGTCTTGTCTAAGTTAGACCTGAGTTAAGTGCTACTCAATAATTACTGAAATCACTAGTTGATTGATCTATAATTTGAGCAGCTTCTCTCATTCTTGCCTCACTACAGTTGTATTCCTCTTTATTTGAAAGGTTGAATTATCATGTCTTTAGCATTAATGACATTGTATAAAAATAGAGCCAAATCAGTTTTGTTCACTGTTAGAATCTTAGCAACTGAGAACACACAGTAAAAACATATTAAATATATATTTACAAAATTCATGAAATAAAGGGCAAATTAGTATAATCACAATGGAGCACACATTTTGTTTTAGTTTGATTTCTTCTCAAACAACAAGAAAAAACAAACCCAGAAATTCAGGTAATGCACAAAATATCAACTTCGAGGGACTTCTGACAACTTACAAATATTATTCCTTCCCCTGTAAACTAAATCTTTTTCTCAGGCTTGCTTGCTTGCTTGCTTTCATACTCACACACAAACAATTGGATTTTCTTGATTTCTGACTCCAATAGAATCAGGTCAGCAGTGAGGACAGAAGCAATAAATCTCTTTATCTCTGTTGACTTTTATAGAACTGACATCTCTTAAAATATTTTTCTTGACTTTGGTGCTTCTTTACTGACTGATTAGGCAGTAGAGCACAGCAGTCAATTGAATCTCTCCAAATCTAATATTAAAAGCGGAAAAGGAAAGACCTGAGGGGCAACAGAATATGTGAACAGCGATGAAGAAGGTCCAATAATTCCTTTTCCCCAAATCAGAAATCGCATTTAAGTGTTAGCCTTTCTGTCGGCCCAAGTTACTGTCTTTGCTGCTCTGACATTCTCTACTTCCAATCCAGACAGGACTCTGTTGTTTTATGTCAGCAAGACATTCTAGTCTTGAAAATTGATGGATGATAAATGTTTTACAAAATAAAATGTGCATACCTAATGCCAGATTGGAAGAAAAACATTTCTACTTTGTGATGGAACCAAGTTAGCTAAGATAATAGAAAATAGGCAGCAGAAAGTGTTGTTTGGATGGTAAAGTAGTTTGAGATTGGGGTATTCTAGTATTGGCAAGAGTAAAGAATGAGAACAAAAGAAAGCCTCAGTCTGATGCAAAATGTCACATGGGCTGTTACCTCCCTTCCTCTCAGATGACACCAAAGGCAGTCACTAAATTATACTCAGATGCTTGACATTACAATTAAATTTTCAAACACTACACAGAAGGTTTTGCTAAACCACCCCTATCACATTTGTTTTATGTTTATAAATAATTTCCAAAGTAGCCTTATTTAAATTGTTGGAGAATACAACAAACAGGAATAATTCATAGACAAAAAGGAAAACTATGTTTGCAACTATTATAAGAAAAGAGCTAGCTTCCGTTAACTCCTATTCGATATTGGTACTGAGACATAAATGTTGTACAACATTAAAAAATGGCAACTTTATCTTGAACATTCTTAGATGAACTTCTAATTCCTTATCTTATTCAGCTAGTTCTTTACTCGGAAACCTTTTAATAGTGTTTTAATGGGTCTGTCAAAGCACTTCTGAGCTTTTTGTTTATCTCATAAATATCCAAGGTTGATTAGAAATGAACCATTCAATTCACTTTCTGTGCCTTTTATTCTACTGGCATCCCAAGAAATGATGGCTATCCATGAAGAAACATTAAGGCAGGAAGAATAGATGAGAGAGAGGTTCAGAAAGCCTTGAACAAAGCATTACAAACACATTACAAAATTTAGTTGGCAAAGAGAACTAGTGGAAAATGCCACAGCCAAGGCTAGCTAAATCTGTCCCTTTAGTTCAGGACCACATGGTCTCTAGTGCATCTGAAGGTGACTTTTATTTCATTTTAATAATAAACTACAGACTACTGAGTGGAGTATATAAGATGGAGTGGAGATATAAGATGCACATGAGACATAAGATACATAGAGTTACCTGTAGCTCTAAGTACAACATAGAGAGCATGCACCACAAAGACTGCTATGCAAACAATCCTGAAAACCTATGCTGTATGATGATCTTTTCAACATCATTTGAGTTGCTAAATTCTTCCTTTGCTCTGCTATGCTTCCTCCCATAGAAGGACATGTTTTTCTAGCCAACTGTATTTTTCTATTTTTCTCCTCTAACTGTGAAGTTCTATTCAAGGCTTTTTGCTATGCCACAAGATAGTGGAATGGCTCTGTATATACCCAGAGAATCATGATTTTAACTGATTTCCAGATGGTTAAGAGGTAGCATTCCTGTATGAAAGTAACTTGTATTTTACATATTTTATGTTGTTCCAGGAAAGTTTTCCTAAGTCTTCTCAGATTCAACTTTAACCTACAGAATAGGAAAGGGGAACATCATGTAAAAGATTCCAAGTACCAGAACTAAAGTTGAGGTTGCCTACATCAGTAAATAAACTTACTATTAAACTGGTTGCCATAGAAATAGATTTAGAGGATATGTAGGCTTAGATATTTTTCTCTAAACCTACCTTATTTAGGATTATTAAACTCTTTAACCTCCCTTCTAGCTTACCAATAGAGGAAGCAAAGAAAGAAGGTTAGGGAAAGGAGGTTGTGGTCCTGTTTAGAAGTGGTTCTTTAAGGCCATTCTAGTCTTTGTTGTTGGGATATCAGCAGTCAAGGTCAATAGCAAACACCAAACACCAATCAGTACCAGCAATCCATTCCAATATCAAACATCAAACACAAATCAGTAGCACTACTCCATCTAGCGGAATCTGCAAAGCTCCACTGAATTGGCACCAGGGGAAGCAGCACCACAAGAAGTTCTTTGGTATGTTTCTCTCAAAGAAGTAAAGACCAGCAAAAACCAGTGAGGCATTGATTGCATGGGTAGTGAAGACCACCAAAGTGAAAAATGAAAGCTTTGCAATAAAAAATTTTTGCTTCAATCCCATGCATGTCTCCTAGCAGTTAGACACTAAAATAAAAGTTAAATACAATTATTCTTAAAAACTATGCTGGCTTTTGCTGAATTCTCCTCCTACTTTTTTAATCCTTACAACTGTGATACAAAAATGAGTTTAGGAAAAATATTCCAATATCTTTTTTGCAGAAGTCTATCTGTAGAAATGTCAAAAATATTTGAATCTAGACTGTTATCTGGAAATTAATTTTTAGCAAGATTTTTTGTTTTCTCAGCCTCTAATTTGTAATATTTTTGTGCTTCCCTTCAATTTTGTATTACCACTGCAATTTTAAAATTAATTGTAAGGAATGGCTTATGATACAATAATTGCAATGTTAATATTAAATGGAAATAAAATCACACTGTAGTCATTATTCCATGGACATTTGCATACATATTTGCATAATAAACATGTATTCCATGTTCTGTTGAGAAACAAGTGAGTAATAGTTGTCAAATTAAAGATTATAATCTTGGGAGGAAAGGTTATACAGTATAAATTACTGATGTCAATTTGTTATCTAAACTCATGACAAATGTTAACATTGAGGTACAGGTAAGTCATATTATATTTGCTTAGTTTTTAAACTGTTGAAAACAATTTAGCAGTTACTAGATCTGCTTTTATTGATAGTATGTTTTATAACAATTAGAAGGATTCATAATGGTGAAACAATCTTTACCACTTATCAGATTGTATATGCCATCAAAGTAAATATCCAATTTCCTTTTCTTGACAGATGAACTCTATTATACCAGATTCTTCCCCTAGCAATGCTCATGATTGTTGTTAATTTTAGCCTGCTAGCAATTAAGAATGCTAGTTTCTCACCATCTGCAGAAGAGCTATTCATTAGGTAGGCCACCAGGAGAAACAGACAAGTGTCTAAGGATAGATAATTGAAAGTCACTGCGATTCCACTCAAATGCTCTGCCCACCTGCCAAGCTCCTTGGCATAACAAAATTATCTTTTTCTGTCAATTTTTACTTTTCCAGTAGCTCAGGAGATTCTGAGACATTATCAAACTCTCAAACTCTTACAAAATAAGTCTGAACACATCCAAGCGCTCTCTTTCTCAGCAAAAATGACTCCTTTGCAAAAATATAAATAAAAATCAAATTTGCTTGACACTTTGGAGTATCTTGAAGTAAATATGTAAATTGGAAGCTTCTCTTTCACAGAGTTGCTGGGTTTCAAAGAGAAGAAAGACAAGGTGAGCCTCGAGCCATTTAAATTAGTTCCTCTTTAGTGGGACCTTGCCATGAATATCAACCCCTCCCTGGTCTTTCTTTTGTCCCCTTCAATCTTCCAGCCATTAAGTTCTCTCCAAGTATCCTCTGTCCAGAGTTTAGGCCAAGCCCTGCCATCAGACAAGGCAATAGAGGGGTCTTTTTCAGTGGTTAACATACCACAGTCTAGGTAGAATCTTGTGGCTGTGCCTGTATCTTCTCAGAGACTTGGGGTGTCACTGATAGGATTTTGGAATCTGTCATAGTAAGCTGAAACATCTAACATGTTCAGCAAATTTCTGACAAGATTGAGAGCTAGTATCTATTAAGCATATCTGAGTTAAAGAAGCTGTGTTTGTATTTTCAATTATTTTTTTCTAAAATGTATCTAGCAAATAAGGAGAATGCATTATAACTTAATGACAGTAGCAAAAACAAGGCTAAACATAACATTAAGGGAGTGATCTTTACCCTTTTTAATGTTTAAATTTTTAAACTAATATTTAATTTATTATTTATCAAGGTGGTATAGAAATTATATGAAAATCTTCTCTTAATTGAAAAGTGTCTTTGGAGACCTTAAATCAGGCTGTTCTAAAGTAAGAAGGCAGTGAAATTGGAACTGCCCATAACAAAGATGGTAGTGGATAGTCGTGAAATTACCTTCAACCAAGATGGCTCTTAAGCTACAACAAGCCACGTGACTGCCCTTAGCTAAGAAGCCACTGAAGTGATAATTCCACCTGTGGAGGAAATTTACATTTGTTATTCCTCAAATTGGAATGGCAGAATCATGGCTTTGTATTAGCAGACTCAAATAAACATATAAAGATAAATAGACATGTTCTGCTGTTTTGTGCAGAGCAGTGGTGTGGCAGGTCTAAGTGGTGCATAGGCAGCTTGACAGGTCCATCTCCCAAGAGCTGGCACAAACCAGAATGGAAAGAAACCAGAGATAAGATTTCGCAAGAAGTAGAAATGTAAGACTGTTCACTGGAGCAAGCAGCTGGGCAGCAACAACAGAGGGTAGGGTCCACGGGAGCGCAGAGTTGCAGACAGCATTGGCAGAGTAAGGTAATTCTGAAACAAGATCTGGAGACTACAATTAAGAGTTAAAGGTGTTAAGTTTTTGAGATGGGTGAGCAGAATTGCTCCTATCTAAAGAAATAAAGGGACTAAGAATGGAACAGAGACTGAAGGAAAGGCAATCCAGAGACTGCTCCACCTAGGGATCCATCCCATCTGCAGACCTCAAAACCAGACACTATTGCTGATGCCAAGAACCACTTGCTGACTGGAGCCTTGTACAGCTATCCTCTGAGATATTCTGCCAGAGTCTGACCAATATAGATGTGGATGTTCTCAGCCAACCATCAGACTGAGCACAGGGACCCCAAGGGAAGAGTTAGGGGATGGACTGAAGGAGCTGAAGGGGATTGCAATTTCATAGGAAGAACAACAATATTAACTAATCAGAATCCCTAGAGCTCCTAGGGACTAAACCACCGACAAAAAAATGCACATGGAGGGACCTATGGCTCCAAGTGTATATGTAGCAGAGGATGGCCCAATGGCCATCAATGGGAGGGGAGGCCCTTGGTCCCATGGATGCTTGATGCCCAGCATAGGAGGATGTTAGGGTAGTGAGGCAGTGGTGTACCTCCTGTTATACTCATAGAGGTTAGAGTACCCTCATAGAGGCAGGGGGAGGGGTAATAGGAAAGGGAACTTGTAGAAGGCCAAGTAAGAAGGTGGACAACATTTGAAATGGAAACAAACAAAATGACCAATATAATAAAATAAAAAAGTTAAAGGGGTTGGGAACAGAGAGCAAAGGAGTAATGCAGTTGGTAGTGAAGGTGGAGAAAAACCTGCATATAGAAATCTTTTCCTTTTTTGGAATGAAGTTGTAAAGGGTTTTTGTTGTTGTTGTTGTTGTTGTTGTTTTGCTTTTGTTTGTTTGTTCTTTAAATTATATTTTGTTTGTTGGTTTTGTTTGTTTGTTTAGCACAGTTAAGCAGCCATTTAGAATTATTACCTAGTGGTTATTAGGGCCTAATTTATTCTGTGAATTCAGAAGCCTTTAAGACTGGGAGGCATCCCAGTAGGGAGTCTGGAAGTGGCAGAGAAGACATTACCTTTTGAGTGAGAGTAGAATCCCTACTAGTATCCTGAGAATAAATTAATAACTAGAAGCACACAGTCAGGCTAGATCACCAGATCGTCATGAGGTGAAAGTAGGTTTCGAGCTCTGGGTCAGTGCCCAAGTGGCCAGAGAACGATTTACTTACGTAGCCTAGGATTTTCCATCAGCATGAAAAAGAAACCATCTTGAGAAAAGAGAAAGATCTCACCCAAGGAGAGAGGTGCTAAAATGGAAGAGTCAAACTTTGAGTGCCTCTGCTCAAGGACACCAGAGGCTGGCTGTGAGCTCAAGGAGCCTCCCTTGGGACCAGGGGCCATTTACACTGACTAGTCCACAGGGAGGGGAGGAGCAAAGGGAGGGGCTACTACTAATTTGCTGGTCTTTGGTCGCATCCATCTAGTGTAGCCATCTGATGGCTAGAAAGTCCATGTGGCTGCAGAAACTGTGAACCTACAAGTTTCTACATCCGAGTCTCTGCACCAAATGATATATGATAAAACCAGGGATATGTTTCATAAAGCATGGCATGGTAAGGTGGAGAGAGAGCACCTCAGCCGTTGCAAGCTGAGGCAACAGTCCCAGGTACCAGCCATATGCAGTCTAGGTCAGAGTTTATTTGGAGACATGGGAAACCTTATTGAGAAGGGAGTAGAGGCAGAGAAAGAAAGGGGACAGAGAAGGAGACAGAGGTGGGGAGATTTGGGGAGGGGAAAGGGGAGAGAGTGAAAAGTGGTTAGGGAGTGCAAGATGACAGAGAGTCAGAGTCAGAGAGAATCTGAGAGAGGAGAGTCAAAACAGTCCCTTTCCTAACTAGCCAGGCCTACCTGGCTGTTGCTAGGTGTCTGTTGGGTGGAGCCTAGAAGGAATGCGGACACTTGGGGAGGCCTATGCCCTGCTGGTTCTGCTCCTGGGGTGGGAACAGTGTCACACCATCCCTTGCTCAGTGACCATGCAGGACTCTGCCATGGCTCAACTCATTGGCCATCAGATTTTTATTGAAAGATGATTCTTCCACACAGTAGACAAGAGATTCTCTCTACAATAGTAAGACTATATTTAGGAAATAATGTTCATATTCTCACTGCTCAACAGAATATGGGTATAGTTGAAATCGGAAAGGTGTAACACACAGAGAAACCTGAAGAAAGATAAAACTCAGAGATGCAAAGGTGTAAGTTTTCTTTCAGCTGCTTTGGGTATTCCGGAGTGGGCTCATGCTAGGCCCCTTTTTTTGAGCGCTCCATAGCCTTAGTAATAGAGTCAGGCCTTGGGACCTCTCCTTGAGCTGGATCTCACTTTGGGCCTGTAACTGGACCTTCTTTCCTCAGGTTCCTCTCCACTTCCATCCCCGTAATTCTTTCAGACAGGAACAATTATGGGTCAGAGATGTGACTGTGGGATGGCAGACCCATCCCTCACTTGATGTCCTGTCTTCCTGCTGGGGGGGGGCACTATAAGTTCCCTCTCCCTACTGTCATTTTATTTAAGGTTCTTTCCTTTGATTCCTGAGAATCTCTTACCTCCCAGGTCTCTGGTGCATTCTGGAGGGTGCCCCGACCTCCTATCTCCTGAGCTTGCATGTTTCCATTCTTTCTGCTGGCCCTCAGGTCTTCAGTCTGTTTTCCTCACCCAATACCAGATCAGGTTCCCCTCCCCCCAACTCCTCCCTTCCACTTTCCCTTCCAGGTCCCTCCCTCCTCCCCAATTGTGAATGCTTTCTTCTTCCTCCCAAATGAGACTGAGGCATCCTCACTTAGGCACTTCAGCTTATTGAACTTTTTGAGTTTGGTGGACTGTATCTTAGGTCTTCCGTACTTTTATTATTTTTGGCTAATATCCTCCTATTAGTGAGCGTATACCATGCATGTCCTTTTGGATCTGAGTTTCCACACTCAGGATGATATTTTCTAGTTCTATCCATTTGCCTGCAACACTCAGGATATCCTCTTTCTTAATAGCTGGGTAGTATTCCATTGTGTAAATGAACCACATTTTCTGTATCCATCCTTCTGTCATAGGACACCTGAGTTGTTTCCAACTTCTGACTATCACAAACAAGGCCACTATGAACATAGTGGAACATGTGCCTCTGTGGCATGGTGGGGCATCTTTTTGGTATATTCCCAAGAGTAGTATTGTTGGGTCTTCAGGTATATATATTTCCAATTTTCTGAGGAATCTCCAGATTGATTTCCAATTAGTTGTATCAGTTTGCAATCTCAATCCTGAAAGGTATTCTCAACTTATAAAATAAAATATCAATATGTTTTAGAGCCTGGAAAGTTGGTTTGGCCAATAAAGTGCCTGCTGTGCAATAAGGAGGTCCTAAATGGGATCCCTAGCACCTACACTAAAGCTAGGTGTCAGAATACACGTTACATATTTCCAGCACTGGCAAATGAGAACAGACAGATCCCTTTAGCTCCTGAATTATCTAGTCTAGCTAAATCTATGAGTTTCACACTTTGAGACTGTCTCAAAAAATGAATTATATAAGGACTGAGAGAAACTATCATTGTCAAGTTTTGCCTTCTGTGTGCATGGGTACATGCATACATGTACATCTATTCAAAAGACTACACAAACACATACAAAGGCAGAGGGCTGGTGTGCATACCTGTACATGCTCCCACGCATGCTCACACAAGCACACACAAAGACACACACACATACATACATACACACTATTTATCTTAAAAGCATGTATATCTTGGTGGTTTCACAACTACTAAGATCTAGAAAAGGAAGCTGAATGTTTCACCTCTTTTTTTGTTTGTTTGGTTTGGTTTTTAAGAAATCATATTGTTTTTCAGTGAGAACCTTCATTAGATAAAACAGATCCTTATTATTACTGGGCATGGTGGAAAAGAGTAGATTCCAAGATAATTTATTTTTTCTAAGTCCAACAGTTCAAAATACACTCCTGCTGTCACTGACATGAACAGAGAAATTCTAAAATTACCTTGTCCAAAGAGATAGATGTGGACTAGCTTAAAGTGAGTGAAGCTTAAACTGAAATGAGTGTATATGTATCACCTTTACATCTGCCTGTTCTGTGTCTTGCCATTTTAGCTTCCCTATTTGAACATTTTGGCAGTTTATTAGGACAATAGTAATGACTTCTTGGTTCCCAAGAAGGTTACACTCTTTTTATTTCGAAATAATTATAATAGAAAGGGTTTTGTCAAGAAATCCCTCTTATCCAAATGGGCTTTACTAATACACCTGACTCTGTAAAGCAAGAATCTCTGGATTAGTCAATTGTTCAGTGGAGCACGTGCATTCATGGGCTTTCAAGTTCGTCATGTTTCCAGATACTTGTTCTAATTGTTTTATCAGTAGATATCAGTATAATTTTAGACATGTATGAAATTTCACATTAAAATTCAGAAGCTACAACTGTCATTTTAGAAGGTTGATTGGATCTCTGTGTTGTTCCATTTTTCTTGTTACTGTTGTTTGGTGTGAATAAACACAGTCATTGTCATAAATCAGGCACCCTGGCATATGAAAAAGGCATCTGCCTTCTATTTCTTTATTTGAAAGATGACTTTATAGGTTGAGGAATTGAATACATTTTGGTAGGTATTCAAGTGCAATCTATCTGTTTTCTTTCTGTCTATACCAGAATCACAAAGTTGAGTATCATATTAAGGTCTACATTAGTTATTCAGGATGATATTCTTTTCCTTTACATCGAAATGCCCAGAAGCATTAAATCTTTTCTGTATTCATCTTAGTAACTGGAAAAAGGAACTTTGTAGTGGTTGCTTGAAAATGAAAACTGCTGAGAACTGAGAGAGAGGAGATACATGCAGTTCTTTGTCCTTAGTCTCAGCTTGTGGGGCACACAATTCTACCATGAAGAATGAGTTCTGTGTGATTTTGATTCCTTTATTATAGAAAATAGAAGTTTGAACTTGGGGATATTTCTCCTTTTTTATGACATTGTAATGTTCTGGACAGATAAATTCTAAACTCTAAGGAGCAATCTAAGACCTTTGAAACATAAAGACTGAAAGTAACAATAAGTTACAAACAAAAGGAGCTTTTTTTTTTTTTTATGTTCTGCAGTGGGAAGGTAGTTCATCACATTACTTTCAAATTTCTCTTCAATGCAGAAAAACCTTCCCAGTCAAAGTATATTGTTAATAAATTATAGCTCCAATTTCCCAGACAATTTATTGAACTATACCTGCCTTCTATTATTCCAAAAGACTTCAAGATGCTTTAAGCCCAGATGTCACATGTTCTTGGAGGTGGGTAGGGAAGACTTAAATAGGAAAGAGAATGCAATACAGGGACAAATGTAGGAATTAAATACAAGTCATAGCTAAGGACATAAAGGATGGCACCCACGAGTGAGTATTGCCCAAGTGGTCACATTAAAAATAGGATGTTGAGATAATTGCTCAGTCCAACCTGGTAAAATAATCCTATGTCTTTTGATACATTGCTGATTGGTATTTAAGTATGTTTCTGCATTTGTTTTTGTAGACAGGAAGGAATGATAAATGAGAGAATGTTTTTCTGTTGACTGAGATAAAATATTTTTGAAGTGGTAAAATTAGTTAATCTCTTCTAAACTGCCAGGCAGGTACCCACACAAATGTTCTGGATTCATGAATGAAAGATACAGACACACTGGGCAGTGGTGGTACACGCCTATAACCCCAGCACTTGGGAGGCAGAGGCAGGCAGATTTCTGAGTTTGAGGCCAGCCTGGTCTACAAAATGAGTTCCAGGACAGCCAGGGCTACACAGAGAAACCCTGTCTCGGAAAAACCAAAACAAAAAAAGAAAGACACACACACCCACAGAGAGAGAGAGAGAGAGAGAGAGAGAGAGAGAGAGAGAGAGAGAGAGAGAGAGACAGACAGACAGACAGACAGAGAGACAGAGAGACAGAGCAGAGACAGAGAGTCAGACAGAGACAGAGAGACAGAGACAGAGAGACAGAGACAGAGACAGAGACACAAAGACAGAGAGACAGAGACAGATAGAGTCTTATTTTTAAATGCTTTAAACAGCTCAATGGTTGGGCCACTCCCTTATTCCTCACAGTTAACACAGACTCCCCTCCAATATTCCTGAGTTAATACTAAGTCTATATTTTATCTTTGCTGCCCTGGACCCTGTTGGGCAGTGCTCCTGGGATAACTTTCCTCCTGTACCTACATGGTTGCTGTCTCTCCCTCCTATGCCTCTCCGGGTGGTCTGTCTCCTACACCCTTGTCATGGTGGATTTTTTTTTCTTCCTCTTTCCTCAGTCCCTTCCAAGGAATCCTAAAAGTCCTGCCTCCGCCTCCCTGCCTAGTCATTGGCCACTGGCAACTTTATTGACTAGTCAAAAACTAGCTGAAGACAAGCTTCCTTTAATCCTGCATGAGGTACCCTGCTGGCAGGCTTTTGGGTAATATAATTAGCATGAGAACACAAGCTGTTACATATTTTCAAAGCATTTTAAAAGAGTTCATTTTCGAATATCTATTGTTGCTATTATTAGGAAGGTCCAGAAAGCATCTTTGGTGGCCTACCTCCATTCAGGCAGAGCTATCAGTGTACAGTTTAATGGAGATGTGGCTGAAAATAAATGCTAACCATGCAGCCCAGGCAGTAAAGGAGAGCAAAGTTAATGCCGCTGGAGACAGGCTTGCCACATGGTTTGTTAAAAATAGAAAGCACCCTTTCAGAATGTTCAGATTTAACATAATCAGATTTATGTTTAAGAAATCACAATGGTCATAGGCTTTAAGGGTCCATGAGTAGAAGAAAGATGAGTCAAAATTTCACTTTAATTTTCATTTATAAGATTCCAACCCAGATGGGCCAGATATAAAATAATAGTAATATAAATAGCCCATTGATCTATGAAGCTGAAACAGGGTTTGAAACTTACCCTTAGAACATGTTTTTAACTTGTGATACTAAATCAAAATAAATAGGGTCAAAGCATTAAAAAGTTGAGGAGAGTTTTCTTTTTATTGTTTTGTTTGCTTCCAAAACAAAACCCTCAATCAGAAAAAAAATATGGTAGGACTTATGAGCAGATACTGTCATGAAACTTTCTACCAAAATCTTGCACAATGTTACCTTGCTTTTCTTGTTGTTTGTCTGTTTGTTCATTTGTTTTAGATTATTTAGAATGAGCGGGGGCAGTAGGTATCTTGGGCATACTATGGCACTTATATGGTGGTCAGAAGCAACTCACAGTGGTTGTTTCTCTTCTTACACATGGGTCTACAGAGGAAATTTGTATCATCAATCTTTACAGCAAACATCTTTGCCCACTGAGCCATCTCACTGACCTTGTAGGTTATTTCTATTAGTCCTATCTTCTATAGTCAGTAACATGCTTTAGTTTTTCACAATTAAAGGAAATTTGTTTATTTGTTTGTTTGTTTGTTTACACAAAACCAAAGGCTTACAAGGAAAACAGAAAAAAACTGCTAGTTCTTCTTTCAAGTATTATTGCACTTGCAAAAGTCAGGTATTGTTAGCCTATTATCTGAAAAATAAACATATGGCTCTTCTAAGACATGAACATGTCAAAAACTTCAAACAGTTTTTACATTGTAGCATCCAATATTTCTCTCAGTCAAAGATTTAGTTACAGGTCTGGATTAATTTCACAAACAATGGGCTGCTAGAAAACAGTTGCTACTTATCCATGCTTCCTTTGAAGGTGATGGCAGAATGAGAAGCTAAGATATATAAATTACAATGCCAATGAGCACTTCCCAATGAGTGCAGACATGATGTTATTAGACTTTGCACCTTTTCAGGCTTTCAATGGTTCCACATTAAAACAAATGAACAAACAAACAAACAAACAAACAAACAAAAAAGTCAACTTTTTGAACAAGATCGGTTTTATTGTCTTCCCACTAAGGAGTATGGGAGTTTATCTTCCAATATCTACTATGTCAAGAAAATTCCTCTAGATAACTTACCAGGATTCATAAGAAGGCTTTACCTCTGGATTGGTAAATGCTTATCATGAAATATAGTTTATAGTACTGAACATAATATTCTAGCATCTGGAACTCATGGTGAACATTTTCCTGACTATCGTTTTGTGGTTAATGCTACAAAGTCTACCAAGGAAGTAACTTTTAGTAGAACCAAAATATCCCAAGAATCCAGGGTTTTAGAAGTTTGGAAAGTTTCTTTCTGTTATTTGAAAATGAGAAGTTCCCCCATAGCACCTCATTTGAACTCTTGGTCTACAGCTGTTCATCTTGCTTTGGAAGGTAGTTTGAGAATCAGAGACTCATTGAAAGAAGTGCTGCATTCAGGACAGACTTTGAGATTTTTATAGTCTGGGCTAACTATTAACACGTTGCTTCCTGGTTTGACAAGAAAAACAGAGATGAAGTCTTACAAAATCACACTCTTATTACCACCATGGATTCAAAAGTTATAAGCCCTTACTCCATAAGGGTAAGAAAAGTATTACAAATACTTGAACAAGTCATGCCTTTCTGCTCATTATGTGGAACTGTCATAGAACTAAACTGAAGAGTGACAAGTCATAGATTGATAACCATAAAAATAATCTTTGAGCTGAGATTATTATTATAGAGTAAGACATTGGGGACTTGATAATGAAATGTTTTTCATCTACGTGTATACACTCTGTAGTAGATTGTGGTAGGAACTTATATAAATATTATACATTATATAAACGAGATACTCTAGTTTTTCAAATATTTCTTAGTGTACCAGATGGAACTACTAACTTGTTATTAAGAAACTAGATATGTTAAATTTATGGAACTTTGCTTCAAAGATTAAGTTTGTAAAGATTGTGGCTCACTAAAAAGCTCTTTATTGTCTTCCAAGTGAAACTATTTTGACAAAAGATCTCATACTAGAGCAAATGCAGAAGGGAGGTTTATGTAGTATGTGATAAGAACCTAGCCAATCACAGAGATATTTAACTTTTAGAGCTATGGATCATGATGTAAAATTGTTGCAAATAACTGTAGTTGGAAAAGCCAAACCTTCCTTCATTAAAATGTGTGATGGTTTATGTTCAGCCAACATCTTCTTTGCCATGTACGAGGCAACCTAAAAGAGAGATACAAGAGAAGTTGTACTGTGTTGCTGTCATACATGAGCATTTGAAGTGACTCATTATGTATTAATAGTGAGTGCAAAACCTATCTTGTCTTTCATTATTCTGTCTCTCTGATTGCTGGGATTCTTTTGTATTGTCGTTTCT
Organism: Mastomys coucha; assembly: GCF_008632895.1. Taxonomy (NCBI): domain Eukaryota; kingdom Metazoa; phylum Chordata; class Mammalia; order Rodentia; family Muridae; genus Mastomys; species Mastomys coucha. The sequence goes on along the minus strand of NW_022196894.1, from coordinate 63,803,193 downwards.
TCATATCTACACTCTTTGATGTCATGATTTAAAACTACTTCTGATCATACATCTTAGACTTTGCCACCATTGAAATATTGACACTCTATCTTGGTCTAGCCTACATAAGAATTTCAAAGGACTAACCTTAATCTGGCCACACCCAGTTGCTTTATATCACGTTAAGTGTAAAATATGAACTTCCCATAGAGAAGGAGCTTTCATGACTACTTAAATTGTTTCTTACACACATGCGCACACACACACACACACATATATGCACACACTAGTGTGCCCTTCCCCTACTCTTGAGCAGGCTAAACAGACCTTAAGTATTTGCCACAGTTAGACCTTAATGACCTCAGGTGGAGTCAATTTCCTATAGGAGTAGACTGCCAGCTGAGCTTACTTTGCAACACAATCCAGCTGATAAAAAGTTTGGGAGTCTGTTGACTTTCCCTATATAAATGCAGTGCTGAAAATTAAACTTTGAACCTTGATCAGAACCTCTGTCTTAGCTTCATCCTTCTCGAGATGTGAGTCCTTTTTCATATCCAGCCCCTCTTTCAGGTAACCCAGTTCTTCCTTGGCCACTGAACCGCTACAGGTGGTGCCTGAATGAGGGGACTGAAAATGGGGGTTGAAGGGGGAACTTCATGAGAAATGCTGTCATGGATGGAGCTCCACAGAAAACAAAAGAAAAGTAACAGCATCCTGCATGGTGGTAAGCAAAGAACAGCATTAATGCTAGCACTAGGTATACATTTTATGTTTTGGAGGCTGGTTTTGCAGGAGGTGCATTAGGAAACAACTAGGCTGAAAAAGTGTTGACCTGACACTGACTTCACCTTAGGGTGGCAGCACAGTTGGGACAGGGGAACTCTTTTCCACATTTGTCCACAGCTTAGAGCTTCATCAGATGAGAGGAACAGGGTTTAAAAAAACAAATGTTAGAAAAATTCTTAGCTCAAGTAGATTTATGATATGCATGGTTCCCGGAAGTAGGAATGGTAAATAAGCAAAGGGCATGATAAAGACACACACACACACACACACACACAGAGAGAGAGAGAGAGAGAGAGAGAGAGAGAGAGAGAGAGAGAGAGAGAGAGAGAATATATTTCAGAAAAGCAGTTGTCCTCTGTCTGGGATGAATTAGCCAAAGAGAAGTAAAATGAATATAATCTATTTCAAAGCTCTCCTAGGGGACAGGAGGAAATCAGGAGACATCCTACTTCCTCTCTAGCTCCTACTGGAGATATCTTTAGTTCTGGTTCAAGTTCTCTTTCCTCTCTGTCTATTGTTTGTCCTTGGTACACCAATCTGTCCACATGTATCAATTTATGTCTTTTTTTGTTTTGTTGTTTGAATGATTGTTGTTCTGTGTTTCATGCTGAAAATTAAACTTTGAGCCTTGATCAGAACCTTTGTCTTGGTTTCATCCTTCTCTTGAACTCAGTACTTTTTCATTTCCAGCTCTCCTTTCAGGTAACCCAGTTAATCCATGGCTGCTGGACAGCTACACAGTAGCATAACTTAGTATTGTTTTATTGTCCTATTGTAAATTGTGCAACAACAGTTTCCTGTCTCTCTGATTGGCTTTTCTTCAGATATATACACTAAGCTTTGCCTTATTCTGCTTGGCCATTTAGATCTTTATACTCTCATCCCATTTGCTCTGTATCATCTTTGATTTCTTACATAACTCCATTATTCTGTTCAAAACTACTGACTTGTTAGAGTTATTCTTATATATATAATCTATATCAACACTCAATTTCTTTAGTACTTACCCAAAATTTCTACATATTTGACAATATTCTGAAATTAGTATACTTGTGTACATGCATACCCATTCCATGCTATCTTCCTATTAGATTAACCTGAATTGGACTAAGAGCCTAGTCTTTTACAATATATTTTATATATCAAAATTTTATTAAAATATACAAATAACTGTTAATTTTAAGTAATATTGGAGTACATGTTCTACTGCTGTTCAGAATGTTATTCTTTTTTTAGTCAAGACTATTTTTTCATTATTTATTTATTCACTTTACATCCTGATCACAGTCCTACCTTCCTCCTCTCTTCCCAGTGTTACCCTCACACCCCCTCCCCTTATACTCTCTTCCCCTACCTTAGAGAAGAGAAGTCACCCCCCATGAGACCCAACTCTCACTGGCACATAAGTCACAGCAGGACTTCCAATGAGGCCAGACAGGGCAGCCTTGCTAGGGGACAGGGACAGGGATCCAAATGCTAGCAACAAAATAGTTAAAAACATTCCCGTTCTAATTGTTAGGGGACCCACATGAAGAGCAAGATGAACATCTCCTACAAATGTATATGAACTCAGGTCCAACCAATGAATGTTCTTTGATTGGTAGCTCATTTTTTGTGAGCCCCCATGGGCCCAGGTCAGTTTATTCTGTAGGTCTTCTTGTGGTGTTCTTGATCCTCCAGCTCCCACAATCCTTCTCCTGACTCTTTCACAAGACTCCCCAAGCTCCACCTTATGTTTGGCTGTGGTTTTCTGCATCTGTTTTTATCAGCTACTGGATGCAGCCTCTTATACAGTTATACTAGGTCCCTGTCTGTAAGTTTAGAAGAATATCACTGATAATGTCAGGGGTTGACTCTCTCTCATGGGATGAGTCTCAAGTTGGGGCAGTCATTTGTTGGTTATTACCCCAACCTCTGCTCCATCTTTATCCCTGATGGATTTAGCTTTAGGTAGTGCCTTATTTATTTTTCTACTTCCTTAGTAAGACACCATGGTGGAGGTAATTTCTACAGAAAATAATTTACTTAAGGCTTACGGATTCAGAGGGTTGGAGTCTATGATGATCATAGCAAATAGCACAGCAACATTAGGTAGGAAGGAAGGCATGGCACCATAGCAACAATTGAGAGCTCACATCTTCATCCGGAAGCATGAGGCAGAGAGATAACTAGGAATGACAGAGGCTTTTGAAACTTTAAAGCCAATAACATGCCTCCCTGAAAATGCTACACCTCTCATCTTTCTCAAACAGATCCACTAACTGGGGACTAAGTATTTAAATATTTGAGCTTCTGAGCGCCATTCTCATTATTCAAATCACCACGGGTTGTGAGTTTTAAAAGAACTTACAGGAATCTACATACAAGAAAGAGGATAAATGGACTTTAGGCTTCTCATGTACTGAAGTATGATTTAGGATAATGGTGTAAATTTTCTTGTGTAGAGAATAAAATTGAAATCATGGAATGAATAAAATCTTCTAGATAGAGAATGTAGAGAAAGTAAAATAGATTAAGAAAGAAATATTTTGCAATCATTTTTTAAATAAATGCCTGAACCAAAAAAAAATTTTTTTTTCAACAAATGAGGCTTAAGAGTAACCAGAGGTATAAGAAGTAAATTGAAGGCAAAAGTGAGGGGCAACAAGATTTTGAGCAGGAAGTACCAACCAAACATGTCCAGAAGCAAATACTGAAAAAGGTAAATATAAAAATCAAAACATTCATTTCAAAATTATTTATATTATTGAATTCTTTCCATTTACTCTCTCTCTCTCTCTCTCTCTCTCTCTGTGTGTGTGTGTGTGTGTGTGTGTGTGTGTGTGTCTGTGTGTACATGTGGAGATCAAAGGATTCATTTTTCTCCTGTGGGATCTGGAGTTCAAACTCTTACTGTCAAGTTTTGGCAGCAAATATATTTATCCACTAAGCCATCTCTCTGGCCCTAAAATTGTAACTGAAATATTTCTGTGAAATAAGAAGGAAGTAAAGCCAAAGAGTCAAGTGATTTGAAGAGTAAAAGGGGGGAAAATCACCAAAATCATGCATTCGAAGAACATCTGAGGTAAGTGCAGATCAACTTGGCAGTGGCAACAGTGTTTTTTGTTTTTTGTTTTGCATGATTTATGGAAGCCTATTACAAAGAAAGAAAGTTTGAACATTTTGTTTAATCCCCATATGCTCGAAGCAAATTCAAGCTTTGATGTATATCTTTATCTAAATTCTTTTATTTCATTGCATTTAATATTCTTTGTTTCATAACATCTGTTTTTTCCCCTTGGTACTTTAGTAACAGGCAGAGAATAATAGAAATCATCTAGGGACTGACACTGAATTTAATTCAACCTAGATTGAGATTCCAAAGTTGCCTTTAATTTGAACTAGTTGTGTCTTTCTGATGCAGTTGTTTACCTGTAAAATAGCAGATATTATAAACTCTCTAAGCATCCCTCAATGCTTCCAAATTCCTTGTGAATATTTTAATGCCGACTCTTATGGACAGCCAGTCTGAGCCATCTGCATTCCTCTTTTACTTCTAAAATATGGCATAGATGAGCAATTAACCAACCTTCTAGAAAACTTTATGATTTAATTAGTTGAAATATATTTCTTTAGAATTTATCATCACAGAAAATAATTAACAGACTCTATACTTCTTATATAGAATTATTGTTCTTTAAATAAGTTGACTTTTTATTCATTATACTCAGATGAAAGCTGATTGATTCAAGCAAAACCATCTAAGAGCATATTGTTTTTTAAGGGAAATCTATGACTTTATATGTTAACAATACTATAAAAGACTACCATTGTAGTTTCTATATAAGAAAAACTACAGTTATACTAATATTCATCTGAGGCTATATCCTTAATTTTGAGTTTCTTAACAAGAATGACTCTCCTCTCTGATCACAATTTAATTATTTTTAAGCTATAATTTGAATCTCCAACACATCAAAATAAATTATGTATGAAATAAGAAAAACAATATAGCCACCCACTTTTTTTTTTATGCCAATAGAGTTCTCCAAAGTTTCTTTCTGTGTAGGTAAAATTAAGATATATGGCTAAATCTTCACAAGAAGTATATTTCACTTTTCTCAATGTAATTTCTTTTCATCTTTTTAAAGAAATAACAGTCAAGTTCAGGGTGGTCTTGTTCTTTCATATGGTCTGTAGTTTCTATGAGACCAAACTAAAGCCAGGGATATCTGCAATAGAAATTTGTTACATAACTCAAAGATTTTTCCCATGGACTAAACAGTATTGCTTAAATGCTACATTGTAGAATTGAACATATTTATTATAGTAATGAACATACATAGATATTTTCCATGTAAAATGTGTTAATGATGACAAACAAAATCAACAAGGAATTTGCCACAGGAGACAGAAGGAACTGCCCTCTGGAGGGCATTGTGTACACCTGCTATAGAAATTACATTGAGAAAAGTGGAATATACTTCTGATGGCTGTTTAAGCATGACTATTAATTTTGCATAAACAGAAGGAAATAAAGGTTATAACAGAAGGTATAAATTTTAATACCTTCTTAGGACCACCAATTTTAGAGACCCCAGCCAGGACTAGGATCTAATTTAACTCTTTTAGCCTTTTCATACCAGTCTGTATCCACAGCAATGAATTAAATAAATCTTATGATCTGCTTCACAATACAAATGTAGACAGAGTTCCCTAGATCCTATTCAATGGGCCTTGGAAGTATTTACAATCTCCGATAATGAGATGGAGAGTTAGAAGGATAATTTTCCAATGGTAACTCACTGTTCATTACCAGAGATTAGTCCTCCGTGGAGTAGATTTGGTAGGTTCTTTCAAACTTAGTGTACATAGCATTCTAAGAACATGCCGTGCAAGGTATGGGATTCTCACATTATCTTTAAAAGCTGATACTGTTTTTTTCTTATAGCTTTTACTAACCATAGTTACGGCTCCTAAAGAGTGAATGCCTGGATAGAAAATCTTAGTGTAATGTGAGATGGAATTTATGTATCTATGTGTATCTACATAGTTCCAGTAGCAGTGTTTCCACTGAGAAAAGCTTTAACACATCAGGGTAGTCTTTTTCTAAAATTACAAACAGCATATTTTTTGAGCCTCTTTTCATAGCTAGTAGAGGTAGAATTGCATTGTGTTTTCTGTATTAAATAACCCAATCCAAGCTCTGGTGAGATATTTTATACTCTCTATGAAATTGATACTGACAGAAAATTTTGACATAAGTATACAGTATAATGTGTTCTGTGGAGTACCTTAATATACATGTTAGAAATTATATATACATATATGTTTGTATACAGGTGATATCAATGTTTTTATATCACCAAAAATCATATGGTAAAACCACTCAATAAATTAATAATGATGAAGTTAGAAGGTGGAACACTGAGAGATGTTTTCACCGTTGTTCCTCATGAAATTGGAATCTTTAAAAGAAGTGCTTCCCACTAAGCAAGCACATAGCCCTAAGGTACCATCTGTAAACCAGTAAATGTGCTTTTATCAAACCAAGTGTTGTGGCACTCTGATGGTAAAATTCTCAGAATCTAGATCTATGATAAAGAAATATATGTGCCATATAATTTATCTAGTCTGTGCTATTTTGTTCCTGCAGAAAAACAATTATGCATAAGTATGTATGTGAAAATAAATGTATAGCTATGAATATGCACAATTACTCTCTACATATTTGTTACATAAAGGCACAGATTATGTTCCTGTTTTGATTCTTACTGAATACTTTATTCAAGATTCTTAGGTTCCATGGGTCTTCATTATTTAATGCATGGAACTCTCATAATATTTTCAGGTATTTGTAAGTATTAAATGAGAAAAAAGAGGTAAAACTGTTGATATCATTTTTTTTTGGAAGAAAAGTTTATTTCATTTTACAACTCTCAGTCTAACATTACGGGAAGTCAGGGCAGGTATTCAAAGCAGGAACCTAGAGCCAAGAGCAATGTGCAGATTCATCTGGAACAACAAAAGACCCAGGATAGCCAAAACTATTCTCAACAATAAAGGAACCTCTGGTGGAATCACAATCCCGGACCTTAAGCTGTACTACAGAGCAATTGTGATAAAAACTGCATGGTATTGGTACAGTGAGAGGCAGATAGATCAATGGAACAGAATTGAAGACCCAGAAATGAACCCACCCATATGGTCACTTGATCTTTGACAAACGAGCTAAAACCATGCAGTGGAAAAAAGACAGCATTTTCAACAGATATCATTCTTAGGAAAAGTCTCTTGATAACTATTATTAATTGGTAAATGAGATTTCATTTTAGACTGAGTCAGTGCAATTACTGAAGAGAGTCATTACATTAGGAAAGTACTCCATTACAGGAATAAGTACTAGTGAGACTTAGCCTGAGCCATGGGATCACACAAACTTCTACTATCAAAAAGCTTAATGACAGTCTCTTTTGTCTTTTTTAGTATTTTATCTGACTAACTTCCATATATTAACAAGGAGCAGAAGCATTTCTGGAAGAAATAGTATGTTTGCTCCACCAGCAAGAGATAAGGTCTGCAAAGGGAGAAAGGAGGATCGGGCAAAATAGCAGAGTACACTAATATTTCATGGGGCACACAGTAGGGTAGGGACTGTTCCAACAAGGAAAGCATTCATATTATTGTTATAGCGGGAATGAGAGGATAGTTATAAAGGAAGATCCACTATATTAGTTTATGACAATAAAATACATTCTCATATGCTTAAATTTCTCTAGGTAGAGTGTAAAATATCTTCATTGTTCCCAAATTATAAAACCGATATTTTGTGTGATCATGAACCCTCCTCATGAACACACACACACACACACAGAGATGCACACACATTCCCATGACTAAGTGTCCAAAAAGAAGCCATCTCAGATATTTACAGAGTCCCCACCTTACAGATGTGGCAATGGAAACTTTTATAGATCTATATATAGAAAAAACATACAGTGCTAATTCAGTTCTTTTATTGATGGCATAATATAAATATTCTTTTAAAATGGTTTTATGCATAATCTACCCAAGGCTGAGGTAACATTGTATAGTGGAAAACAAAACCAAATCATAATCTTCAAGTCTACTTTTCTAGGTCCTTCTAAATTATCTCATTGTCTTTTGTCATTTTGTTCTTTTATTGCTACAAAACCATCTCGCCAACATGCCAACATCTGCTTCCTTCATTTGCTCAATGGTATAAGCTGCCCTTAGTAACCAATTCTTGAACTCTAAACCATGCAACTACTATGGTTTAATCAACTTATAGAAAATGTTTATCCTTCAGTCCATCACTTTGGTAAAGTTATTGAGACAGCAATATAAAAAGAAAGGACCTATGAGCTTACATGTCCACATTTTCTAGTCATAATTGCTTTGATTTGTTTCTTTGGCCCTGTGACAACCCAGGAGGTCGTAGTAAGAGTATGTTACAGAGAACACTTGTTCATCTCATGATGATCTAGGAAAAGAAAGATCAATAGAAACACATTGGATTCCAAAACTCTTTTAAGGACATGGCCCTAATGACATAACTTGCTTTCACTAAGTGCAGTCTCCTGTATGTCCAGTACCTCCCGATGCTAGAAAATATCAACTCTACAAGAAAGCTAGCCAATGTTCTATGATAGTAGGTAGGGTATATGTGCATTGCAGGGTGTGTCTTTGAGCTACAGCAGCCTGTTTTCAGTATTTGGAAACTACATGCTTTTTGCCTCTATGAGTTGACCATCAGGGACAGAAGATGGAAGTAATGGTTTTTCTGACAAATAGAAACCCACAATATAAGGTTTCTGAGGACCACTGAATTTAGGTTCCCAATAATTATCCTTCTGTTTATCCTGCAAGAAACTGGCCTAGGATTGTCATCTTGTAACAATATCAGCAGCACAGTCATTCAGGAACCTGTGTTGTGACCCAATAATCTGTAGCAAAATACCAAAGCAAAACCAAAACAGAGAAATCCAACAATAAATGGAGGATCCAGGGCACATGGGAGTATATTAAGCTCCAAAAAGCTTAGGCAGTCCTGCCCCTGTGGATTTAGTGATCACAGCATACTTGGCCAGTCTCTAAGATTGGTTTTACTCCCTGCTTACAGCTTTGTTCCCAATCATGTCATCTATAACTTCCTGGGGTCCTTTTTGCAACCTCAGTTTCACTCTTGCAACTTCACATATCATCCTGCCAGGGGCTGATTTGGGAGCTTTTTTTTTGTATTTTTTATTAGATATTTACATGTCATATGATTTCTCATTTCCCAGTTTCCCCTCCAAAAAAAACCCAAAAAACAAAAACAAAAAACAACAAGAACAACTCCCTGCTTCCTCCCC
>NW_022196894.1:63788534-63793835 GCF_008632895.1 Mastomys coucha | reverse complement strand
AAGTCTTGGGTTCTATAAGAGAGCAGGCTGAGCAAGCCAGGGGAAGCAAGCCAGTAAGGAACATCTCCATGGCCTCTGCAACAGCTCCTGCTTCCTGACCTGCTTGAGTTCCAGTCCTGAGTTCCTCTGGTGATCAACAGCAGTGTGGAAGTGTAAGCTCAATAAACCCTTTCCTCCCCAACTTGCTTCTTGGTCATGATGTTTGTACAGGAATAGAAACCCTGACTAAGACATCATCCCTTAGGATGAACAACAATATGAACTAACTAGTACCCTCAGAGCTCCCAGGGACTCAACCACCAACCAAGGAGTACATATGGTGGGACTGATTTGGGAGCTTCTAATGGCTGGATCTCCCAAGCTTACCTTTGAAAGCTCTACATAAACTCTGAGGAAGCCCAAACTTCAGCCTTTTGCATTCCTTCAAAATCAGTATCATGGGAAAGAGTACACACAACTTCTGTGAGCTGTAAAGGGCTGGAAACACACATCTGAGTGTCTTTACACCTGAATGTAGATAAAAATTCTAGAAAAACAAATCTCAAGGATGTTCCTTTGGAGTAGCATGCCTCAGGGCTTTCTTATCAAATGAAAGTACTTGAAATGAGTTTAAAGCTTTGTAACAGCAAGCATGTGTTAGAAAACAACCTACTGAGTCTAAAGATGACCTCAAGCTATTTTTTTTCTTGTCCTGGTATAAAATATCTGCTTCCTTCAATGGTGTTCATCTATAGTAAGTGCTAATTTTCTTTGCTTCTCACCACACAGCATGTTTTGCTTTCCAATATTTTCCCCTCTGTGGGATTTTTGGTCCTTGCTCTCCATTGAATATAAAACATCATCTCATAAAGAACTCAGGTGTTGAAAACTTGTTTCTTCCGCTGATGGATCCAGTTCTTAAAAACCTCCTGAGGGCTCTTACTGTAATGGATTAATACAATGATGGATGCATAACATAATCACATTTTAGGAAGATAGGACTAGTTAGAAAAAAGCACCCCTGAGGACATTCACTTGACTTATACTTTGCCCATAATCCCTTTCTCTCTCATATTCTCTGCTTTTCAACTGCCATGCAGAATGATCCTGTTTCAGTTCAAGTCTAAAGGAAGGGGGACAACTACACTGCTAATTCAAACTGTGAATTTGATCAAACAAGCCAAGAGTACTGTGTTTTCCTCTGAGTGATGTTCTGCTCAGAAATTTTGACTGAGAGATTAGTTAGGTGAAGACTTTTAAAAGTATCCATTCAGGAAATAATAGGGCAGTGACATAATGTAACTAAGTTCTTTGTCCAAGTAGCCTCTAGAAGCTCTAATTTCCAGTAATGTGTAAGTTTCCATGTGCTGTGACGTGGATAAAACATGATCCCCATAGGCTCCGAGGGGATATCTCTATTTGAAAGAATAAGGATTGTGAGACCATGTTGGAGAAAGTATGTCACTGGGGCGTGGGCTTTGAGATTTTAAATGTCCAAACCAATCCCAGTGTCATTATCTTCCTGCTGCCTGGCAACATGGATGTAGAACTCTCTACTTCCTCTTCAGCACCATGCCTGCCTTGGTGTAGCCATGTTTCTTGCTGAGATGATAGTGGACTAAACCTCTGCATGTGAGCAAGCCTCAGTTAAATGCCATGGTCATGGTGCCTCTCACCACAACAGAACGTTGACTAAAACACAACGGGAGCACTACAAACGTAATTTTGTTTTTTTAAATTTCTGCCACACACTTGGCTTCCAGCTATACATCAGAATTCTTACATAAACTCTGTTTATGGAATTCTAAGATTTCTGCAACCTTTGTTTAAAAATCTTCCTACAAAACCACCTCAGAATTTTTCCTTATCTTTTCCCTTATGATCAGAGCAGAAAGTATATTGATCTGTATCAATTTTCTGTATTTTAAGGTTTTTGTTATTGTGACAGAATGTGTGACATTATTAATTTTAAGGATGGGGAGAAGGTTTATCTTGGTTCATGATTTTAGAAATTTTAGACATTTAGAAACGTTGCCAATGACCTATATTCATAAGATACATCATTCTAGGAGTACACTCAGAGGGAGTCCTATTTACTTCCTGATGACGGGGAGGTGAGCAAAAGAAGCATGAAGCACTGGATTCCTAATATTTTTCTCCTAGAAAGGCATGAAGCTAAGACCTAGATTAATTAAAATCTGTTAAAATTCATTATTTCCCAATGGTTCCACAGGATTGGCATGGACCCTTTAACCAATGTGTCTTCTGTAGACACTTCCTGTACTCCTTACTCTTGTCACTTTTGTGACAAAGTATGTAACACAAGACAAATGATGGAGTAAGAATTTATTTTCTCATCCTTTGACGGTATACAGTCAATCATGACAGATGAAATGGCAGTGGGAGCCACTTCTGTCCTTAGCAGGTGAATTATGAAAGTGCTTGTTATATCCATATCTTAGCAGAGAAGGAAACTGAGAGCTTTGTTGAAAATCAGGGTTGGGCTAAGACCCATAAGGTCTACCTGTCAGCACCATGATTTCTCATCTCAACCCTATAACTTAAAGTTCCACAACTCCCATAGAATAGTGCTACAAATTGGGCACTAATGTTCAAAAACATATCTGTGGGGGACTCTAGATATTTAAACCACAAAATTTTGTTCCTAATAATTGAAAATGTATTAGTTTAACTTCAAATGTCTCTTTATCACTAGAACATCAATGCTGTTCAATGAACCAAATCAAAAGTATCTTCTTCAATTTTTTGGCAATCACTTAACTGTGAGCCACTATCGAGTAGTGTAGTGGCTGTTCCTGGTTGTCAACTTGACTCTATCTGGAATGAACTACAATCCAAAATTGGAAGGCTCACCTGTGATCCTAATCTGGAGACTAAGAGATACAAGTTTCTGACCTGGATCTTGGCATAGAGATCCTGAGGCATGTGGCTATGAGTCCCAGAAGATTAAGACAGGAAGATCTCTGAGTTCAAGGTCATCTGGGATTAAAGGTGTTGTGGCACACACCATTAACCTGGGCCACACCTTTTGCTGGAGACATATATAAGAACATTGGAAGAAGGAAGGCTCTTTCTCTCTCTCTGCTTCGACTCCTTGCCTTGTGGGATTGAGAAACTGCTAGATTCTTAGACTTCCATTCACAGCTGCTGCTGACCATTGTTGGGAGTTGGACTACAGACTGTAAGTTATCAACAAATTCCTTTACCATATAGTGACTACCCATAAGTTCTGTGACTCTAGAGATCCCTGACTAATACAAATAGCAAAAAATTTCCAAGTTTTCTGCTATTCAATACCCAATAACACTCAATAAATGAGCATCTCTTTTCAAAGTGGAATACTAAAGACATAGTAGAAAAATAATTAATAGTAATAATAATACAGGCCAGCAGGGAAAACTCCAAGTCATCAATTTTGTGCATCTGAGGCTACAATGGGCCTAAGCAGTCTAATCCCTTCATGTCTGCTAGCCTGCATAAACAGTCTTTACCTAGTACCTAAAACTTTCCTCAGCCAAAGTCTTCCATTTCTAATACTCTGGGACCACCATTGTAGTAAGGATTCACCTTCCTACATTCTTGCAAAGCCTTGCTAGGAGCTGCCTGCAAGTAATCTGCCCTGCATTTCCTGTCCTAAGCAGTATTCCTGGAGTCTTGAGGTAAGCTTCTCTGAGTCCATTGCTCTTACAAACTACAGAGCTGTCAAAGCATCACTTTACAGTCATTGCTGCCAGGTTTTCCTGCCAAACCTAGATGTAGCTCCAAATCCTTTGACACCAGCCATAGTGAGTTCTGGTTTCCATTCTAGATGGTTTGATTTGTAGAAGGGGCTATGGAGGTTTTAGGGGGATGGTGCTAGGGAGTAAGTACCTCTCTTTTAAATTTTTTTTCTCCGTAAAGAGAAGCACATTTTATATGCAACCATACAAAAGCCCAAATTCTATACTGCCTTAAAATTTTCTTTACTAAATAAAACATTATTAATTTTTAATTCAAACTCACTCAACTTTTAAATATACAGGTAGAATATACCCACTTCATGTTATGGAGCCAGTCATGTATCAAGTTAATTGCAGAATGTAATAAAATGGTCTCCGATCAGATTCCTCCAAAAAGTATCATTCCCTAGTGATGTGTCAGGAGTGTTTACTGTGCATATTTCTATTGCTCTTTGAGTCTTTCGCACTCCCACCAGGATCACCCATTAAGCTCTGCTTAGATCACTCCACATCTTCTCTGACTCACAACTACAGACTTCCCTTCCTTCCTGCAAACCAGTTACCAAAGCCTATAAATCACATGATCTAGGTCATTACAGCAACAACTTAATAATTCAGTATTAATTTCCTTTATTTGTTCTTCTTCTCACAGCTTTGATCAAATTCCTGACAAGAACCAATCAAAAGTAATAGGCATTTATCTTGGCCCATAGTTTAAGAAGACTTTTTTTTTTCCTCCCTATAGTAAAAGACATGGTGGTAAGACTAACTCTAGCAATGGGAATGTAAGTATGAGGCTGGTTGCTCACATCTCAGTAGATCAGAAAATAGAGTCTACACCAGAACCAGAGCTGGCTCAACCCATGATGTGTACCCAACAGCAACTTTCTTCCTCCCACCACAATAGTTGTCAAACATAAAACACCACCAGATTAGCAACAAGCATCTAAAATATCAACCCATAAAAGATATTTCTAATTCACATCTGTTTCAAACACATGCTAAATAACCTAGTGCATCATGTGACATTCCATAGGACTAACTCTTCATAGATGACATAGTAGATGATCATAGAAAATTCAAAGGACTTAAGCTATTCTACTTTTGCTCTTACATGTTCTATACAAATGGAATTTATTTTTAGGCTCAATTTCATACTGACCTTTCTCTGCTAAGCAAAGTCAGGTCCAATATTATGTTATTGTACATATCTTGTCCTTGTTTAGCTGAATTTCTAGACAAACATAGTTCCTGAAATTTGAGGTGACAAAAAATCCTGCAATCAAGGGGTTGTGGGAAAATTTCAGAGTATTTTAGTTCCCCTGTGTTCCTAAGTTTATATATAATATGAAATTTAAACTTGTAGATATGGAAAATGGAGTAGGTGAGAGTAAACTTCAGCTCAGCCCTATCAATAGCTTATATCTCATTTTCTTCAATATACATGAAATGGATTCCTTTATATAACTCATCCCTGTGTGAAACTTCCTAATGAGAATTTCCCTTCTAAGTGAGGCAACAGATTCTAGGGGAAAAAGATATGCTATGCTGGGCGGTGGTGGCGCACGCCTTTAATCCCAGC
>NW_022196894.1:63770479-63788524 GCF_008632895.1 Mastomys coucha | reverse complement strand
AGTTTTGCTTACAGGTATACAAAATAAAATGAATTCTACATATTTTAAAATGATTCAGAGATAAAATCCATATATATATACATTTTTACTAAGATACAGTAAAAAAAAATTACACCCACATTTTGACTTGTCTCAAGGCTTTACAGAGTTTAATTTTTAAAAATGTAATGAAGCATCATTGAAATGATACTCAGGCTTGGGATAGATTTTCTTAGATTATGTAAATAATATGGAGAATGAGGTGATGACTCAGTGGTCAACATAGGGACTGCTATTGCAGAGTAGAACAGCTCATTTCTCAGATCCAAAGCTGAGTGACTCATAACTACTTGTAACTCCAGTTCCATGGGCTTCAACACCCTTATGTGGTATCTATCAACCACAATTATATGCCCAGAAATCTATACACTCACACATACATGTACATAACTAAAAATAAAAATAAATTTTACCAAAAGAAAATATAAAGAATGTATATTGTACAATTTGCTAAAATTAGCAGTAACTGTCCATTTGCATTTAGTTCACATTCTTGGCTCTAACTACAGTCATATTAACTTGATAAGAAATTACTTATATGCTTTTATTGTTAAAAGAGAAATTGTGTTTACACTTTTCAGTGGTTAGTTTACGAAGTAGTCAGTGAAAACCAGCACATTTTGAAAAATAAAATAAATCAATGTGTATCTTATCTCTCTTGTGGAAGGATTTCCACAGGCTGTCTACAATCTTGAAAGGAAGACGATTCTATACTCACCATGTATGAATGTTTGTAAGCAATGGCTGAATAACTTGCAGCGTAACTTAAGTCTCTTGAGGCTCATGTCTGAAGCCAGAAATGGGGACTTTGTTGTATTTGGCCATTTGAAGCTCATTTTTCCAATGATCCAGCATAGCCTTCATGGATGATAAGGGAACGTGAGATACTGCTCAAATCAAGCTTGCTCAAGTTAAACAAGGAAATGGAAAAGCTAAACATGATCAGCGAGCTGTTCGGCTTTAGTCCCTGCAGCTTACATTTTGCCATTTTCAGTTGAAAGAAAAACTTGACTTACATCTCATTGTTGTGGGGCTGAGAAACTTTCCTACAGGTAAGATAGCAGTTGATTTTTAGAAATTAAGTGAATGGTTCATGGTTGGAATGAGGGGTATTTTTGTCATTTTTCTTTTGGCATTGCTTATGTTTTGTATACAATTTTATTGTGAATGGTTTTAAGACTGAGAATTAGCATGCAGAAAATGTTACAAATTCTTCTTGTCTTTAATCCCAGAATATTGGAGGTAGAGGCAGGTAGATATCTATGAATCTAAGACCAGCTCTACATAGCAAGTTCCAAGTCTGCCAGAGATACCCTGTCTCATATAATAAATTGAATTAAAATTTTACTAAAGTTTAAACTTACATTTTTTTACTATAAAATGAGCTTAATAATAAAGCAATATATTTCCCTTGTGAGAAACAAAGATCAAAATAGGTCTTAGTGAGGCAGATCTTTCAATACAACTAGTGTATCTCATACATGGTTCATATTTGCATTGGTGACTCAACAGCAAGTAAATAATTCTCACTGTAGGGAACGGGAGTCTTTTTAAGAACACAGAAAGAAAATAAACTTACAGTTGTAGGAGAAAATGAAGACATTTTCCTACATCATTTTGACATGTGTTGAGATAGGGAATTACATTTATTTTCTGAATAACATTTATAACATCCCTTATGACTTCTTTATTCTTACCACCAGCATTTTAAATATTAAGTTTGTCTACTAATTGAATTTATGCCTCCTAAGGTAACCTCTGTTTTCACCGCTTTCCAACTTAATGTAATTATCTTTATATTATAAACATTCTTTTCCTTATAATTGTAGAGTTTATTATTTACTCTCTAGGCCAGGTTCACATTGTAATTCTATTATGTATGTCCTTTTTGTTCCCCATGGCCCTGAAGAAAGACTGTCCTGTTCATCCATCCTGTGTTGGAATATTTTAGTTAAAATCCAAGAGTAGAGTGAATTAAAAGTTGAACGCACTGAAATTAAACTATTCTTCCACATTCTGAATTTATTATGGGAAGAAAGCCACAAGTACCATGATGAAAAGGAATTTAAATGCAGTTCATATGACTGAACTATTTTAAGTAAAGCATAACAAAAATATGTAAGGGAATATTTTCAAAAGTTTCCTCACATGAAGGAGTCACTTAAATTGTACTAATTTTCAGATTTAGTTGCTCAGGAAACACAAAACCTTAAAAATGAATGTGTCCTGATGTTATCAAGGAATATATTGAGTAATAAAAGATGAAAAATACTAAACACTGACATATTTAGAGTGTGTTTACCCATCAGATACATAGATATTGTAACTATATACTTCTATAATTTAGCATTTTATTGCTTTGTAACATATACAATAATAACATGCTTGTACAGATGTAGAGAAAATATTTTGATAAATATATTTGTATAAATATGCACTAACTCAGTTACATTTTGTTTTGTTTTGTTTTGTTTTAAGATCTCATTATGTATTCCTCACTGGCTTAGAACCTTCTGTGCAGACCACGCTGGCCTTGAATTCATAGGAATATGTCTATCTTTGTTCTGAAAGAGATGGGCTTTAAGGTGAACACCACCACACCTAGTTTCCAAATCGTATTCAATGATTAAGAAAAAATACTACTAAATTAAAACTATATAATAAGGTTATGGTCTATAAATATAGACCAATATTTAACAAATATTTAACAAATGGTAAGGAGTAGGTTGTCTTAGATTGTGTAAGAAAACTAGTTACTTATGAGCCTGTGAGGCAACGGTGATTCAGAGAATAGGCCAACAAGAAGCATTTCTTCATGGTTTCTTCCTCCAGCTTACTGAGTCATTGCCTTCACTTCTCTAAATGATAGAATGTACCTCCCCTGGCTCTGCTAACTAACCCCTGAGACAGGGTTTCTTTGTGTAGTCCTGGCTTACTCAGTAGACCAGGCTGGCATCAGACATAAAGATCTGCAGGCCTCTACCTCCCAAATACTGGGATTAGAGGTATGTGACATCACTGCTTTTAACTATATATATATGGAATATGACTTTGAATATAAGCAAAATAAACCCTAACCTTGCCAAGTTATTTTTGGTTAGTGCTTTATCCTAGCAACGGGATAAAACTGATTCACTGTAAATCATTTTTAGCAAAGCAATTGAAGCTTAGTAACCTGTTTTCTTAAAAGGTCATGTGAAATTAAGGTGCAAAGGAAAAGAAGAATATTCTTTAAGGTGACATTTTAAGAGTTTTGTTTTGTTTTAAGAAATGGTATTTTCTAACTCTTTAGATCCTTTTATTTTTGAGTGTGTTTATCACTCAACAAGTCTTTGACATTGGGAAGTAGTATAAGTAAAAAATGAGTTCCTTTTGAAAGTATACAAAAATAATTTCTATCCAAAGTTCGTAAGTGCTGCATTTTTAACATAACTTTTATTTTCTTTACAAGTATACATAAAAATAACTGAATATGTATCCTCTATAACACTCTGGAAAAGTAATTTTTAGAATAAACATAGACTGAATATTAGTCAATTTTATTCACCAAAACCAAATTTTATTTCCCTTTCATGAGGAAATGCTACCACAAATTCTTAATTACCTCATATTAATGGGGGACTAAGTCTTCCTAACTCAAATGGTAAATTTTCTTAAGAACTTACTATTTAGAAAGCACTGCTATTGCATTTCTTAAGAGACTATATTAACAGAGGACCTGAAAGCATTTTAGAAATGAATGACCAGAAATAGTAATAAAATTTTGATTTAGATATAAAGACTAATTCTAACAGGAAAGATGGTCAAAATATGTTATATAGCATAGCAAATTCTGTCCTGTTCAGTGAAGGGTTCCTCTTGGGGAAATATTAATATTACAAAGTTCTTCTATAAACTAAGAAAATAATTTGTGTCTTTAATAGTTAAGTGAGTTAATGGTCTTTGCTGTGCATTGTTAAGAAACCAGCACCTTGAATGTTCCAGGCCAGGTACCCTACCCTGAGTTTTATCAGCAGTCTCAACAAGTTTCTTTATTTAAACTTAAAGCATTATTTGTATTGTTGCAATTTTGCTCCTATGGAAAGTCGGATCTTTATTTGTAGGTTGAGGATAAAAGAGAAAAAAAATTAAGTGAATATGACAAAGGTCAAATAAGAGTAGAACTCTAGCAGAGAATCACAGAAGGCAACAGGAACCCAGGTGGTAAACAAGTTACCTTGTTAAAGGCTAACGGAGAGAGGTCACTGGAAAATGAAAATAAAGAAGACAGGTGGCAAAATGTATAGGATAAAAAAGAAACAAAGGCCATTCTTAATAATGATAGTGTTCTGTAACTGCCACCTTTATTTATTTAGTTATTGATTTAATTTGGCTATCCTGTAAATGGAACCCAAGCCACACCCACCCTTCCCCACTGAGCTATATCTCCAGCTGTGCCTCCTCTATAAACTGCTGAAGCATATATTGTAGCGGGTAAACAAATATGATGAATCACTTACGGTGGTATTAATATTAAAAGCATGTCAGACTCTACATGTTCTTTAATATAGTATGTGATTCCACTTCTTTTGAGTATATTAACTCTCTCTCTCAGTTATGTCATAAATTTCCTTTATATAAATGTAATAGCTGTTACTACCAGGGAAACTACAAACACCACAGGAATGAACTCACTTTTTATGTAGTAGGTAGTTTAAAGTAGATCATTTACTACATACATGTTTTTTTTCTACAATTAAAACTGCACATTTGTATGCTGATAGGTACATGAATTCAGGAAGCATTCAGTTGACTATAAGAATATTTGTCTTCTATTTTCCTAATTTTTTTATTGTTTACACTGTGAGCCATGAGAAGGTTAAGCAGAAGTGCAGTGTGGAGTTGCTTTAAGTTCTTCCTTCATTTTAGACATCATCTGAATTGATTTTAGTCATACATTTTGAAACAAAGGAAACCAATGTGTTCAAGATGTCATAGTTTAGAGTTTGATCACATGGGATGATGTTTTCTCCTTTTCCCACTAGGTAAGCACTCAGAAGGTGTGAAATGAACATCGGGGTGGCACTTAGTGATGTCTGTGCATCCCTTGTCATCCTTGGTCAGAGGTAAACGATAGGACATGGGGAAATTGCTGTAATCATTCCTGAGGTTGAGATATGGCACATTTACAGGTCTGTATGAACAGCTGGATGCTTTCTCAGTTCATCATTCATGAGTTGTTTCACAAGCCTTGTCAACAGTTATTCCTCTAAGGGGCAATCATCCACATCCTGCAATCCTCAAGGACTACAAAGTGATCTTGAACTAGCACTTACACTGACGCTGCTTGCTTAAGCCTCAAAATGGCTCCTGCGCTATGATACAGCACTGTAGCAGCCAGACACAAACCTGGTGTTCGAGTGACCCAGGTGTTTGACAGTGTATTAGTTTGTGGTATAAACACATACTTTATGACATTTCTCTGCATTGCATTGTTTGAAAATTAATATTTATCACAGGGCAGGCAAGATACACATATTAATGAATTAGGGCATTCTATTGTTCTTGACATTACAAATTAGAGAGTAGGTAGGGGCTCTTGGCAGATGAATTTATTTTCTTTTTACTAAAAGGAATATAATTGCCTCTGCAGATACTAATCAGAGTAGATAGATGTTTCTTCAGGTCTTCTTAGACACTAAAGATTTATTTTGTATTAATTTATCAGAGTATGTCTTACCTGTTTGGTCTAAATCTGAAAGAAAACCATATCTGACTTGAAGAGGAAAGTTTCAAATGCAGATCACTATGAAACAGAGAATGTTACCATTTGATGACACCCAGAAAAGATTTGTTTGAAAATAATTTTTCTTGATTCTGACTCGATAGCTAGACACACATCATGTGTGATTAGAGAAATGAGATATCACATAAAAGATTTAAAGGTGATGTTTAATTGTAAGATATGTTTGCACTGGTAATTACTTGGTAGCTTTGTTTTTCACAAGTTTGTTTCTTTAATGTTATCAACAATCTTTCTTTTAACTAAAATAAAGTATATGATTGTGATGAGTGTCTTAGTTTCGTTTCCATTGCTGTGAAGAGACATCCTGAGGAAGGTAAATTGTAAAAGAAAGCATTTTATTGGAGACTTGCTGGAAGTTTCGCAGGATGCGTCCTTGACCATCGTGGCAGGGAGCTGATATCAGGCAGGAGGCATAGAGCAGTAACTGAGAGCTTATATCTGATTCAGAAGCAATAGGAGAAGTTGTGATGTGGCCAACCAAGGCTTTTGAAACCTCAACGCTCACTGCGTAGTGACACATCTTCTAAACTTTCCTAAGTAATCCATCAACTAAAATCAAACATTAAAATACATGAACCTATGGTGGAGGTCATTCTCATTCAAACCATCACAATGATTAATATTCTTAACTTCCCAGAAGATAGAATTGACAAGTAAACAAGCCTCCAGCCATGTCTCTGAGGGATTATTTTAAATAAATTCAGGGAGAAGTCTCACACAGTCTTTGGGCAGCACTATTAGCCTTGATAAAAGGGAGAAAGTAAACAAGAGCAGTCATTACTCTAGGCTGTGTGGTTTCTGATCCACTGTGACCTGCAACCTTACCTTCCAGGGAGATGTGGTTGCCTGTAATTTGCAGGATTCTTCAGTGTCTGTTTCCAAAATGCTGGAATCAGAGGCATGGACAACCATGACTAGCTTTCTTTCTTTGATTAGGTTTAAATAATCTTCCTACTGTTGATTCTTAATAGGATTACGCTGACATAATATTTCTTTTATATAAGAGAGTGTTGCCGGGCAGTGGTGATGCATGCCTTTAATCCCAGCTCTTGGGAGGCAGAGAGGCAGGCGGATTTCTGAGTTCAAGGCCAGCCTGGTCTACAGAGTGAGTTCTAGGACAGCCAAGGCTACACAGAGAAACCCTGTCGAAGAAAACAAGAGAGAGAGAGCGAGAGAGAGAGAGAGAGAGAGAGAGAGAGAGAGAGAGAGAGAGAGAGAGAGAGTTGTGTGTTGTGGATACAGAGCATTTGTAATTATAGCTAAAATTTCTCAATGGTGCCTTTATGAAAATATTGCAACCTTCTGTGTCTCTTTTCATAGGTTTTTTTTTTTTTTTTTTTTTTTTTTTTTTTACTATCCACAGATGCTTAGTTTTGGTTTCTCTTGACTTTCTCTGCCTCTCTTTTGGTTCACTTTTACTCTATGTGAGTCATTACTATTGATGTGATCTTCTGTAGGCATGTCTTAGTACGTTTCTACTCATATCTTTTGAATAAAGAATCAAACTGTTTTCAATTAACAGTATAATTGATGCCTTTTATCAGCATACCAGTGGTAGTAATATATTATTTATTTACTTATTGTGCCTTTGTATACTAATTGTTTCTTTTCATCTGATATGAGATAACTGTCAACCTTTTCTGAAATGAGGTTTGCCTGTGCCAGCCAAGGGAATCATGAGCTTTTTCCTTCTATGTAGAATGCCATCTTTACCCTCTATATATTACAGGGTTCCCTATCTTGACATTGAGAATTATGTTCTCTAGTTAGCACCACAAATTATAATTATTTAGTTGTTGGGTAGGATGTTTCTTAGAAGGAAGAAAGGGCTGATAGTTTCTTATTAATCATCCTGAGCTATTTTCTGCCACAATAGCTGTCATAGATGTCAAAAATATTTGCTTTTGTCAATTATAGAGCAACTGTGGTCTGCTGTCCTCCCACTTTGCTCTGGGGAGAAACACATCCCTGTACACCAAACCGAGGAATTGTAATGAAGTTGCGGGATGAATAGATTCCATTGGGCTCCTGTCTTGCTCAGGAACTCGGAGAGTGTTATAGCTCTTAGAAGAGAAGCAAAGAGGTTTGCGAGGACCCAGGTCCCAGGTCAGCTACAGTGACAAGGGCAATCCCAGTGGAGTGAACTGCCACTGCTCTGATTTGAGGCTCTGCAGGCAGCAAGAGCCTGAGTCCAGCAGAATGCTTCAGGAGAGAGAACACTTCTCCAAGAGCTACAGCTCTGTAAAGACAGCCACTCTAAGATGACCCTTGGTGAATTAACTTGTCCACTTCATTCTCTGTGGACAGGGACTATATGAACCTTGGGGAGTGGGATGGAGTCTGGGGGAGGAGGTAGATGTTTTCTATTGGTTGAATTTGAATGTTAGTGATGCTTTATCTGCATAGGGAAAGACTGTAGGTGCTACATTCTGTGACTGACATCCCATGGTCCTCTTGGTGGGATGTTGTGGTTTTGTGTTCTAGAGCAAGTGCAGAGATAGGTAGGGAGTGGCTCCACTTCTGCCATTCTCAAATCTCTGAAATTCCTGGGGTCTGGGCTCACTCACTCTTACTAGTTCTTATGCGTATCAGTTGACACTTTCCACTTGCCCTGCAAACAACCATACATGAATGTATTTATCAAATTTTATTCTATAAGCATAATATGTGGATTAAAAACAGGAAACTACAACCATTGAGTCTGCTATTTTGTTTTGTTTTTTGTTTTTCTTTTTTTTTTTAGAATTATTTATTTATTTTATGTATATGAATACCCTGTAGCTGTCTTCAGACACACCCGAAGAGGGCATCAGATCCCATTACAGATGGTTGTGAGCCACCATGTGGTTGCTGGGAATTAACTCAGGACCTCTGAAAGAGCAGCCTTTGTTCTTAACCACTGAGCTATCTCAGTTTGGCTTTTTTGTTTGTTTTGTTTTTGTTTTTTAATTCTTACCTGACGACTGTGTCTTTCATTTTATTGGAAACTAGTATCTGATTTTCTTTAACATTCAGATTTTTTAATTTTTTAAAATTATTATTTTTACGTGCATTTGTGTTTTGTCTGTATGTTTGTCTATGTGAGGATGTTGGATTCCTTGGAACTGAAGTTGCAGACAGTTCTGAGCTGTCATATGGGTGTTGGGAATTGAACCCATGTCTTTTGGAAGAGTAGTCAGTAGTCTTAACTGCTGAGCCATCTTTCCAGCCTATATTTGGGTTTTTATTTTCAATTTGTAAATATAATGCTGCCATGCTATAGATTAGTACAATATGAGTTACTCACACACTTTTATGTTTGAAGTATTTTTATATTTTATATAATTTAATATTTTTTTCTCATTAAATATTTTCCTCCTAGCAACTTGAACACTGCTAATAAGACTGTCTCTCAAATATTCTAGACATACCTCTCCATAGTGCCATTCTATAGAACAAATTTTATTTCTTAGACCTTTTGAGGGGACAGTCAACATTCAAAGCACAGTACCACTTCTCAGGGCCCATGGATCCTTGTGTACTTTCTAGTCCAAGTCCATTCATTTATCTCTCAGACTTTTAATTGTTGTGTCATTGTTCAAAAATCTAAGTTCTAAGTCTCTGAGACACAGTCAAGCTTGAATATAAAAGCCTATGTAAAACTTTTGCCATAGGTTTTATATTCATAGGATACAGGGGAAGAACAAGCAGTACAAGTTCTCACCTCAAATATGAGGAATAGGAGGATGGGAAGCAGGGATAGGCTGCAAACATGCCTAAACCAAGCAGGGTTAGCACAAAATACTAAAACTATGCTTGTTAGTTAGAGGTACTGTGGAGGGAGGTCAGGATCCCAAGGTCTTTCATACCCTATATCCCAGCAATCTCCTACAGACAGACCCATGGGAATTCTTCTATTTGACACAGATAGTGTGGGGTCCCCTCTGAGATTCTTAGTCTCATTAATACAATAGTTTAAGAGTTGACTCGATTGGAAACACAGGGACAGTTTTATTAGAGCTTAAAAGAAAAATCTCAGGGAAAATAAACTATAATGTCACTATCTGTCTGAGGAGGAATGAAGGAGAGACAATAAATGCTAAGGCTGTGATAGGGCAAGACAGTACAGAGGCTTCTCCATCTTTTCTTGCTGAGGCTAGTTTAGGTAATGGTAGTTTTAATAGGTATGGTCCCCCATTGAGTGCTTTGCTTAAGGAGATTGGCATTATTAGAAAGTTTTGGCCTTGTAAATGTGGCCTTGGTGCAGAAAGAGTGTCACTCTGGGGCAGGGTCTTAGGTCTCCTATGTTCAAGTTTTGTTCATTGTACAAACCAGTCCCCTTCTGCTGCCTGTGGATCAAGATGTAGAACTCTCAGCATTTTCTCCAGCATCCTGTCTGCCGGACACTGCCAGGCTTCCCACCATGATGATAATAGACTAAACCTCTGAAATTGTAAGCCAGCCCCAATTAAATGTTTTTCTTTATAACAGTTGCCTTGGTGATGGAGTCTCTTCACAGCAATAAAACTCGAATGAAGACACAGGTTTAACAAATTCCAGTTTGACATCCTTGATGGAGAATCCTATGAAAAATACCAAACACTATTCTATGCAAATGAAGTTAAAAATGCCCTATCAAAGTTGAAGAACACCCCTACTTATAGTGGCTTCTGCTTAAACTTCTTGCTTTTTCCAAGCTCCTCTGCAGCTGCCATGTAAGATGCCAGGAGGGGTTTACCTTCAAAACCCCTACTGTTCTGGACATTCAGATCTATACCTTAGTCCACAGATATCTAGGTGTAGTCTAAGCTAGGTGGAATAAAGACTTTCATTTGGCTACAAATTGTGTCTGAGTGTCATCTCTATTGGGCTTCCTGAGGTAAAATGAGAAGAAACTGCTGGTCAGAGTCTCTGAATGAAGCACTATCGCTGGCCTACAAAGGGACCTAATATTGGTTCAATCACTTGGGTCAAGGGACCACCCCAGGAAGGTGGACTCATTTTAAGCCATGTTAAAGAGACAGGTAGAATCATTAGTTCTCTGATGAGATACTATACTTCTTCTTCACAGAATGTTCCCAGTTTTAGTGCAGAAGCTATAGTGACCATAGCTTGTAAGGTCCTAAGTCTGAATGCTTTTCTGAAATATGTAGAACAAACAAACAAAACAAAACAAAACCAAAACTGTAACTTTTACTCTTTCTACTTCTTTTCTAGGCATGCTTAGTTTTGTTTTTATTAACACTTTGGACTGTCTGCCCCTCTCCCCTCCATGCACACACCTCAAGTACACTGCGATTTCTTTTACTTTCCCTCTCTGCTGGCTTACCCTGTGCCTCATTTCCCAGCCAGCTTCTCCTCCATTCCCCTTTTCTATGTGGTGCTGAGCTTTTTACAGCTTGTCTGCCCTGCTGCTTTTCTTTTAAATGGTAATATGTTTTTATTGTGCTTCCATTTGACTTCTTTCTTAAATCATTGTCTTAATGAGATGAAGTGTAGTGGGTCCCTGCAGGCATCATGGTCGGCAGCACAAAGATCAGCAGAAAGACAAGAATGAAACTGAGTTCAGCCTGACTTTTGTTAGCCACCATAGACTCAAAGTTCTGGAGTCTGACACAGGGTGGTTTATTTTAGCCATATTTAAGCACAGCACATATTTGTAATATATATATATATATATATATACATGTATATATATATATATATATATATATATATTTCCTGTTGACAACTTATACATTACTAAACGTACAACAAAGCTTAAGATATTGTTACATTGCAATTCTTTACAAAGTACATATGACTTCTTCCAAAAAGATGGATTCTGTAGACTCAAAAATGATGCTCAAGATAAGGCTCTAGAAAGAAAGACTAAAGTAAAAATCATGCCTGTATGAGTCAGGGTTGGCCTGGTCTTGAGTTACCTCAACTGTTGTAAAGACCAAGTGATGTCTCTCATAAGGATGGATTTTACAGTCTGAGAAGCAATACTCAAGATTTAGAAGGGGAAAGTGTGGGATAAATAAACACAATATTCTGGAGGATCCAAGTGACTTCTGGCTCTGCAGGTATTAACAGATATAGTCATAAACTATCATCTTCCATTAAAGAGACATGCATGGGTGTTTTGTTTTTCCTGGTTTCTCTATTGCTTATGTGTGTGTACAAGGACCTCTTACCCTCTCCCACTAAGAACCCCAGAATTGTCCCTGATTTTCCTTTTATCATATTAGGCAGGATCTGCATGTTGCCTATGAATTCCTTCAACAGGCATTACTAACTGCTAGCTACCGTTTCAATGCCTATCCCAAAGCTTGAGCTTCATTCCTGTAGCTCCATATAGTTCTCTGTCATAGAATTGCTTGTGGAGATTTGAGCCTTTCGGTACAATTCCTGGCCTAGCACATGTTCCATTGATGGTAAATTTTACATTCAGCATGGCTTCAAAACCAGGACAATATGTGTAAGCGAAGGCACATTGAAACCACTAAACTCAATCACTATGCTGAGTACTAAGAACAGTTTACTGGGGATCCAATTTTCAAAGTTATCCTGCAGAGGGGTAGCGGGTGTTATGCCTATGTTGCAGGTACCCTGAAAACCACCATGGAGCCAATTCCCATGTAAGTATAAGAGCCTTTATTATGAGCTCTAGAGCAAGGACTCTCACTGTTCCCATCACAGCAGGTCAGAAGGAGAGTCAAGGGGAGCAAGGGGTTTATTATAGTTACAGCAAGCTTTGGGTATGTCCATAAGGATCAGCCAGTTAACATTTTAAAAACTGCTCTTTTGGTATACTCTGCAGAAATTGAACATGAGGGAAGAACCACCTGACAAACAGGATGACTAAGTTATCTATTCACTGCAGGATGTCTTAAGTTATCTCTATGTACCTTGAAGTACTGCTACTGTAGCCTGGCTGCCTGTTGCTAAGGGGAGTGAGTTGTCATAGGATGTTTGCTCAGGAGGACTCCGTGATTTTCTTTCTGGAATTGGGAGTTTAGCCCCTGGTCTCACACAAAATGGAGTTTCTTCAGAAATGGAGTTGCTTTCGCTTTCCAGGGGAAGGTGGAAATGGAAGCTGAAATGGTAGAAAAGCAATAGTATTTCCTATGACACTCAGCTTGGCAGAGACCTTTTGATCAGATACAGTCTGTTAGAATTGACCAAGAGGAAGATGCTCTTGACCAAGGGGCCTGAGTTTTGAGGAAGGATTAAAGAACATTCTAGTAAACAGAACTTAAGGAGATCTGCTTTCCTACAGAAACCCACCTTATGAGAATCCTGAGGAATGCTGAACTTTGACTTCTGTTTACCCTCTAACAATCCTGCACACCTGGGCCGGCGTCTTCTGTTTGGGACACTGTCACCAGTACTGCCCTTTGGGTACTCACTTTGGACTTCACAATATGGATGATTCCAAAACCTTGTACAAATGTTTGGGGCCTAAGGCAGCTTTCCATTGTTCAGTCAGCTGTGTCGGTGGACTACTTGACAAGATATAGTATCTCCTTGAAGATTCTAGCAACAGTATTAAAATACCAGTAAGGCTCTGGAGTCCTGGTTGTGTACATTGAGATGAGACAAGTTGCAGTAAAAGTGGATGGCCCCGTTCCTTAAGTTTAGGTCCTAGATGACATCAGAAGGAGAAAAGTAAGTGAGTGTACTTACCTAACCTCTCTCTGCTTCCTGAGTGTGGATGAAAGGAGGCCAGCTGCCAGTTGCCTCAATCCCCTGCCTCTTCATTTCCTCACCATAGTGGTTGTAACCTAGAAAAGTGAGCCAAAATAAACTCCTTTCCATTCAAAGTTGCATTTGTCAGGGTATTTTACCATAGCACCAAGAAGACTAAGATAAGGGCTAAAAACAGAAGAATGAATTCCACTAAAATGATTCTGTGGACATTAATGGGTGAGCAGGGAACCTGGGGCTTTTTCTTCTAAATGAATTCTTCCCTGCAGTCCTTGAAAGAATTTTGCATTTCTAGAACTCCAGGGGTTCTGGCTGTGGCTTTGTAAATTCCTGAGATACCCTCCAGCACTCTTCCCTCTGTCCTTTTGAAAGACTATTGGCTTCTTTTTATTGCTGCCAATGACTTCACTGTCCTTGGGTATGCCTTTATGTACTTTCTCTGGCCAAACTCTAATTGAAAACAAACAAACAAATAAAACCCCCACAACTTTTGATTCATATCCTTTTTTTCTGAGGCTCCCAGTAGTCAGTCGTTGTTGTGTGAATGTTATTTATTAAACACTCACCAGAAAACAAAACGAGTCCATTTATTCCCATTATTGCCTCACACAGTGTCAGAACATGGACAAGATGCATCCTTAGTCTTTGTCCCTGTAAAACAAAGATTCCTAATAATCTAATTTCTAATAAAGTTCTTATTCCATATGAAACCCCATCTGAGTGACAGTCACAGTTCCTGGTTCAGCAAACATGGTGGTCTTCTGACTTCTTGTCAGAATTCTCCAGTAAGCTTCTCTTCTGACATGCTAAGCATTCTTCAGTATGTTTCTTACAAAGGGTTTACCACCACCAGCAGTAGCCCCAAAATAACCTCAAAGGATTCCTATGGTATTTATTGATTTTCATGAATAAATGTATATGCTAATACCATAGTAATATAGTCTTATATAACTGTTTTTTCTGACATGTACTGCAGAAATTAAAGAAAATTAATGAATAATGACCTTAATATAGAAAACAAAATATTTCATCAAATGACTGAATTATATCATATTCTTTATTTGAAATAATGTAAAGGAGAGAATTATTATTAGGTCACTTATAGTAACATTTTATATTTTTATTTATTTATTTTTTTACATGTCTTTTTTAGATGTTTGGGTAGATTAAATAGAATCCATTTCTGTCTTGAAATATTGATTTTATAGATGCAAATTGATGTGTTAGAACAGCGGGTCTCCTCAGAACATACCACACACTAGGCCCAAGCAGTTCCACATATAAGAGGTTTAATTGAGAGGGAGAGAGGGGGTAGTGGCGTGGAAAGAGAAGAGGGGCAGAGAGAGCAAGATGGAGGAATGTTCCCTGTATATATATGGATTGTGACGTATGGCCACAGGTAAAGGTGGGAGGTGAGCCCAATGGATTTTGGAAATATGGTGCCTGTTGCCCTGGCAACAGGTCTGTGGACCCACCCATGCATCACCACAGGCTTTGGATGTCCTGATGCTAACAAATGACCGAGGTTAACCCTTGCATAAAGTCCTGTTTGCTCTTGTTTATAGGTTCATCGCAGGCTACCTCTCTGTTGCACTGAGTTTAGAATAACCTAACTTACACTGACAGTTGGAGCATGAGGAGTAGGCATAGGTTCTCAGCACAGAAGATTTACTCCAGGGGGACAAAGAGAAGGGAATAAGAGACAAAAAGACAGGAGACAGTGAGGAAAAAAGAACAAGGAACAGGGAGGAAGGGATGTTTGCTCTGGAGGAACAAAGGACTAGGTCAGGATAAAGAGGAGAGAGAAGTGATCCCTAGGTAAATGACATTTTACAAAGGGAAAAAAATAGCAAACCCAGGGTTAGAATGAGATGGTGTGTTTTGCTGGGGCAGTTTTTATTAGAGTAGCCAAAGAGGAATGTTTGAGTGCTTTACTTGAGTACTTTGAAAGCTGGATCTTAGTGGACAGTAGCAGGAGGAAGAAAGTGCCAAATAAGGTAAAGGTCCTTGGGGTCTAGCTTTAAGAACATAAACTAGCTGGGCGGTGGTGGCGCACGCCTTTAATCCCAGCACTTGGGGGGCAGAGGCAGGCAGGTTTTTGAGTTCGAGGCCAGCCTGATCTACAGAGTGAGTTCCAGGACAGCCAGAGCTACACAAAGAAACCCTGTCTTGAAAAACCAAAAAAAAAAAAAAAAAAAAAAAAAAAAAAAAAAAAAAAAAAAAAAAAAAAAAGAGCATAATCTATAACCTATAACCTATAGTTTAGCAAAGAAGAGGGGCAAGCCTGCCAGAGCCATGTTTACCATGGTCAGGCCTACCAGAGCCCTTCACAAATTCTTTGTAATAAGCGGAATTTTAATCTTCACTTTTATACTATAAACTGTCCTTACTGAAAAGTTATTTATTTCATCTTCAAAACTAACACATATTTAATTGTTTGAAATTATTATAGGTCATTTGAAACCTTTGCAACTGGGGTCATTCAGAGCTTCACCAGTCTGACCAGAAGTAAATTTTAATAAGAGGTATCCAAGATGCATGCTCAGATTATGGCTGGGAGTTATATTGGTCATGGGCTTATAAGGGGAAAAATCAGAAGGGTATGTACTTCCAGCCTTTTCCCATGCATATATTGTGATGTACTTCCCACCTATCTACATCCTGCTTATGTGTGATCAAGCATCCTGTACAGGTGGGACAATCACCTTTGCTTCCAGAAGCAAAAACATGGAGCTTGTTATCTTACATAAACAACAACCCCAAAACTCCAGGAAGTTATCCATTCTTAGGCAAGTGTGGCTTACAGATCAGAGGCATTTTTGTTTTATAGATCTCTTAATTTAAACTTAAAACATAATGTTAGCAATATTAATTTTCATATTAAGATATTAAGGAAAAATAATTGTTACTTCCTTTTTGTTGTTGTTATTGTTGTAAGAGGTGGAATTAGGTTTGTTTGGATTTGTTGAAAGATTAATTTCTTGCTTCTTCTAGGGTGTAATTTCACTCCTTATGCTGATGCTTTCCATCTATTATCCTTTGTAGGGCTGGATTTGTGGAAAGATATTGTGTAAATTTTGTTTTGTCATGGAATATCTTGTTTTATCCATCTATAGCAATTGAGAGTTTTGCTGGGTATAGTAGTCTGGGCTGGCATTTGTGTTCTTGTAGGGTCTGTATGACATCTACCCAGGATCTTCCAGCTTTCATAGTCTCTGGTGAGAAGTCTGGTGTAATTCCGATAGGCCTGCCTTTATATGTTACTTGAACTTTTTCCCTTACTACTTTTAAAATTCTTTCTTTATTTAGTGCATTGGTGTTTTTATTATTATGTGATAGGAGTAACTTCTTTTCTGGTCCAGTCTATTTGGAGTTCTGTAGGCTTCTTGTATGTTCATGGGCATCTCTTTCTTTAGGATAGAGAAGTTTTCTTCTATAATTTTGTTGAGGATATTTACTGGCCCATTACGTTGGGAGTCTTCACTCTCTTCTATCCCTATTATCCTAGGGTTTTGTCTTCTTATTTCATCCTGGATTTCCTGGATGTTTTGGGTTAGGAGCTTTTTGCTTTTTGCATTTTCTTTGACTGTTGTGTCAATGTTTTCTATGGTGTCTTCTGCCCCTGAGATTCTCTCTTCTATCTCTTGCATTCTGTTGGTAATGCTTACATCTATGGCTCCTGATTTCTTTCCTAGGTTTTCTATCTCCAGAGTTGTCTCTTTCTGATTTCTTTATTGTTTCTATTTCATTTTCAGATTCTGAGTGGTTTTGCTCATTTCCTTCACCTGTTTGATTGTGTTTTCCTGTAGTTCTCTAAGGGATTTTTGTATTTCCTCTTGAAGGGCTTCTAGCTGTTTATTTGTGTTCTCCTGTATTTCTTTGAGGGTGCTATTTATGTCTTTCTTAAAGTCCTGTATCATCATCATCATGAGAAGTGATTTTATATCTGAATCTTGCTTTTCCAGTATGATGATGTGTCCAGGACTTGCTATGGTGGGAGTATTGGGTTGTGGTGATGCCAAGTAACCTTGGTTTGTGTTGCTTATTTTATTACATTTGCCCCACACTAACTGGTTATCTCTAGTGCTACCTGCCCTTGCTAAATCTGACTGGAGCCTGTCCTTCCTTTGATCCTGGTTGTGTTAGAACTCCTCAGAGTCAAGCTGTCTCGGTGATCCTGTGATCCTGGGCTTGTTAGAGCACCTGGGAGTGGAGCTTCCTCTGGGTGTTTTGTGGCTGGCTGCAGAGTTTGCGCCCAAGGTCTGCTTAGGGTACCAGGCCAGAGAGACTGGAAGAAACCTGAGCCACTGGGCTGGCAGAGTATCTGTGTGCCTGGTCCCACTGGTCCCACTTACTCCCAGTGTAGGGACAGATGTGTCTTCCTCACCTCTGATCTTGGGTGTGTTAGAATGCCTGGTAGTGGAGCTTCCTATGGGTGTTGTGGAACTGGCTGCAGAGCTTGCACCCAAGATCTGCTCAGGGTACTGATGGGTTTGGTTCTTAGCGGCGCGTCCACAGATACTAGATACAGGCAGCTCTGTGTTTTGGAG